>NC_060901.1:12233512-12533512 GCF_014805685.1 Silurus meridionalis | reverse complement strand
TAACCTTCTGTCTGCCACTGCTCCACGTTAACCCTTCGACTCGCACGCCATCGCAAAACATCGATCACGTTCCTCCACCCAAGTATTAACGGAGGGGATCCTGTCAAAGTACCCAGTTGATGTAAATCCTGGCACACTGACTGTAATATCCTGGTGTCATGCTGAGAAGGTTCACAAGCACTTTCCCACAAAAAACCTGGTGGATTAAGGATGATTTTTATAAAGCAAATCAGTGTCTTTTCTAGCAAAAGACCCTCACAGCATGATGCTGCCATTTCCATGTTTTACAGCTGGGATCGTGTTCTTCAGATGAAAATTGCTGATTGCTATGGATTATTGAACAGTTTTCATGTCATACTACCAGCTCCTGCAAAAGGCTGGTGATCATCTACAAACTGTTTTTTTTTTTCTTCTAATGCTAGGTTTAAAATAGGGGTTCATCATGGCAGCCATGGCTCTGTAGGACACCACTACTACTGATAAAAGACGTGCGCTACTTGTCGTACAACCACAAAGAAGCCGTGAAACAGGCCTCCAAAACCAGACTCCTACAGTCAGTTTTAAACCTTCAAACAAATGGAGGCATCAATTTGTCTTTGGTCAGCTTTGGCATTGAAAAAAAATGGATTGATTTTATTAGTGCATGTGAACACATTAACACTGTGTCCACCTTAATGTTTAAAGAGATGCTTCTTCATGCTTCCAATACTAATTCATTCCGGTGCATTTGTTCAAGATCTGTAAGTCGTCCATTCATACAGCAGCAAATGTGGAGTCTTGAGGCAAAATTATGATAGCAGACCCTTTATGCAGCCTCATAGATAAATAATCAACTCAGCAGGGGAGCAAGGCGGAGATCATATACTGTCAATTTAGCAGGAATGAAATTATTTTTCAACTTCAGAACGGTTGCTTCTTACAATTTATTTAGCTGTAAGGGAAAAAAAAAAACTGCTTATTTTGACTTTAAATTACCCTCTTCTCATTTATGTCAAGTTTCTTTATTCTTTTTCTCTGGAGCTGCATAAATATCCCCGACATTAGTCATTACCGTGCCGTGGCTGCGCGTAGCCGCTTATCTCATTTCTGGTTATAGATGGAGCACGGCATTCCTGCAGATATTCACAGCTGGAGTAGGCATTGATTTTGTCGAAAGCCTAAAATCAGTAATAGTTTTGTTAAGCCAACTCTGGCTTCGCTCAAGCACGTCATCTCCAGTCCAGTATGAAGAGTTAATAGAAGCATGCTTGCCTGATTGTTGGAATTGAGCTCATTTACACACACACACACACACACACACACACACACACACACACACACACACACACACACACGCACGTGTGCAGGATGCAGTAGAAACTCTAGGATGGAAAGCCAGCTAATTTGGATAGATGGCAAATTTAGATTGGTAGATAGTTGGATGGATGAAGAGACACTTGAATGAATGAATTGCTGATTTCATGAGGGATGAAGAGACACGTGAGTGAATGGATGGATACGATGCATCAGTGAAAGGGTAGATATAGACTGGGATGTATGGATAGATGTACAGGTAGATGGGTAGATATACACTTTGGTGAATGGATGGAAACTTGCTGGAGTAGGTGGACAGATGTCTGTCTACTCATCCTCTATGCAATCGGCAATTTATTCATTCAAGTGTCTCTTCATCCATCCAACTATCTACCTATCCAGATTTTGGATGGAGGGATAGTTAAAATAGGAAAATGGATAGATTCAACTTGGATGAAGGGATAGTTACAACAGGTAGATGGATGGATAAAACTTGGATGGAGGGATAATTACAACAGGTAGATGGATGGATAAAACTTGGATGGAGGGATAATTACAACAGGTAGATGGATGGATCTAACACTTGGATGGAGGGATAATTACAACAGGTAGATGGATGGATAAAACTTGGATAGAGGGATAGTTACAACAGGTAGATGGATAGATCAAACACGGATGGAGGGATAGTTGCAACAGGTAGATGGATGGATCTAACACTTGGATGGAGGGATAGTTACAACTGGTAGATGGATGGATAAAACTATATATATATATATGTGTGTGTGTTTATATATATATATATATATATATATATATATATATATATATATATATATATATATATATATATATATACAACCCCTGGCAAAAAGTATGGAATCACCCTTCTCAGAAGATGTTCATTCAAATGTTTAATTGTGTAGAGAAAAAACCAAGCACATATATGCCACAAAACAATTTTCACTCAACAAAACAATATTCTGGCTGTATAAAACACTTAAAAACAACAAAGAAAGATAACTATAGTCAATTACAAGTGTTTTACAGATCAAACAGAGGAAAAAAATATGGAATCACACAAATCTGAGGAAAATTATATGGAATCACCAAATAAAAACACTACTAGTACTTTGTTGCACCACCTCTGGCTTTTATAACAGCTTGAATTCTCTGAGGCATGGATTTAGCTAATGACAAACAGTATACTTCATCAATCTGTCTCCAGCTTTGTCTTATTGCAGTTGCCAGATCAGCTTTGCAGGTTGGAGCCTTGTCGTGGACCATTTTCTTTAATTTCCACCACAGATTTTCAATTGGATTGAGGTCCGGACTATTTGCAGGCCATGCCATTGACATTATATGTCTTTCCTGTAGAAATGTTTTCACAGATTTTGCCCTATGGCACGATGCATTATCATCCTGAAAATGATGCTACCATCACCAAACATCCTTTCAATTGATGGAATAAGAAAAGTGTCCAAAATCTCAACATAAACTTGTGCATTTATAGAAGATGTAATGACTGTCATCTCTCCCATACCTTTACCTGACATACAACCCCATATCATTAATGATTGTGGAAATTTGCATGTTTTCTTCAGGCAGTTGTCTTCATAAATTTCATTGAACGGCACCAAACAAAAGTTCCAGCATCATCACCCTGCCCAATGCAGATTCGTGATTCATCACTGAATATAACTCTCATCCAGTCATCCACAGTCCAAGATTGTCTTTCTTTAGCCCACTGGAACCTTGTTTTTTTCTGTTTAGATGTTAATGATGGTTTTCGTTTGGCTTTTCTGTATGTAAATCCCATTTCTTTTAGGCGATTTCTTACAGTCCGGTCACAGACATGAACTCCACTTTCTGCCCATTTGTTCCTCATTTGTTTTGTTGTGCATTTTCTGTTTTCAAGGCATATTGCTTTAAGTTTTCTGTCTTGGCGCTTTGATGTCTTTCTTGGTCTACCAGTACGCTTCCCTTTTACAACCTTTCCATTTGATTTGTACTTGGTCCAGATTTTAGACACAGCTGACTGGGAACAACCAACATTTTTGCAACATTCCGTGAAGATTTACCTTCTTTGAGAAGTTTGATAATCCTCTCCTTTGTTTCAACTGACATCTCTCGTGTTGGAGCCATGAGTTATGTCAATCATCTTGGTTCAACACATCACTAATGTGTGCAAGCACTCTTTTTTAACTGCAGACTAATTAGCAGTTGTAATCAGATACAGGTGTTTGTTTTAGAAATGCAAAGTGCATGGTGATTCCATATAATTTTCCTCAGATTTGTGTGATTCCATATTTTTTTCCTCTGTTTGATCTGTAAAAACACTTGTAATTGACTATAGTTATCTTTCTTTGTTGTTTTTTTAAGTGTTTTATACAGCCAGAATATTGTTTTGTTGAGTGAAAATTGTTTTGTGGCATATATGTGCTTGGTTTTTTCTCTACACAATTAAACATTTGAATGAACATCTTCTGAGAAGGGTGATTCCATACTTTTTGCCAGGGGTTGTATATATATATATATATATATATATATATATATATATATATATATATATATATATATATATATATAAATTTATATATACATTTTCATGAATAAAGAGATAAAACATTTCAGCAGCTCTATGGATATACACATGACTGGTTAGGTAGACTTATACTTGGGAGAATGGATAGATGTGCAGTTGAGTGGATGGGTAAATGGATAGATAGATAAATATTTGTGCGGTTGGTTGGCAACTCAGAAACGGATATAAAACCAGTTCATAAAGGAGAACTGCATACATTATTTCTGATATTTCTCTCCGTTTTTCTCATGTCTTCTCATTTTCTCATTAGCTCTTCACTCCTCTATCCTGCACAAACACTCCTTTATTTACTCCTTTATTTCCTCTCTCTCGTCTCGAAGGCTTCCAGCTGTTGCTTTTGCTTTGTTATATAAACATGTGTACCTAGACAACAGGAAATAAAGAAATTGACTGACATTGAATGAAATAATAAGGAAAGCTGATGCAAGAGCTGCGTTTCCTAGATGTTTTTTTTTCCCTCCCATTTTTATGCTGTTTTTTTCCTTGAGAGGTGCGAATGTTCTAATAGCAGCTTCGCTTTCCCACACATTCATTACTTTGATGATTATATATTAAGCTCATGGCATCACAGGACAGTTCCTGCTGAGAATTTCACTCATTACGCATTGTGTATGTTTCAAGTCAATGCAATTCCAGAGCACATTGAAGTGAAATAATGACCAAACCATAAAGAAAAATGCAGGCTGAGAGAAGACAAATTAAGTAGACGAACGAAATAACTGAAAGTCTGCTGTAGATAATCATGGAGCACTATTGACTTGAAAATTTTTTGTGATATGTCAGACTAGACGCCTTTACCCCCGCACGTGCTTACTTTGAGTCCTGTTAGATCTTGGAAAAAAGGATAAAAGAAATGTCAAAAATAAAGCTAAATGTGTCACCGCTGCCATAGATATTTATTTGGGTGCATGATACATATATACTTGTGTGCAGGAAAACAAAAACGCATTGTTGATGGACACCCTGGACACCTGGTATCATTGACACCTAGACAACTGGTAAATGGAGCATAGACACCTGTGTGTATGGATACATAGACACCTGTTTCTTTAATTTATGACACTTGGGCTGATTAATACATAGATGCCTGGATGGACAGACACATAGACAACTGGTGGTAAATGAATACAGAAACCTGGTTGGATGGAAACATAGACACGTAGTAGATGGATCTATAGACATCTGGTTGGCTGGAAGTACAGGCCCTCTGCTGAAGGGTGATGCTATGGACATTACCCGAAGCTACACGCCATATCTGCATGATTGTTGTGTTGCACTCCTGCCATATGATTGGCTGATTAGATGATGCATGGAATGAGGTTTACTAATAAAATGCTTGCTGTATTTGCTTCAGTATCTGGATGGATAAATATTTGGTCGACTGTATAAATACATAAATACACAAGAGTCGGTGAATAAATAGGTACGGGTAGCCGGATGAAACATAGCCTTTGGTAGATATGCTGATAAATATTTGATATGGTTGGCTGGTGACTCAGTATAGGATATAAAGCTAGTCCTTAATGGAGAAGTGTGCACTCCATTTCTGAGATTCCTCTCCATCTTGCTCACGTCTTCTCTTGCTTCGTTATTCGTTCCGCACCCCTTCGCACAAACATTCTTCTTTTCCGTTGGTGTCTTGCAAATGTCGCTCTCGCTTTGCTATGGAAATGCTCTTCTAGACAACAGGAGATCAAAACGAATTGATTGACTTGAACAAAGAACGATGACACGGTCTGCAGCCCTAGGTCACAGTCCCGTAGATGTGAGAACGCTCGAATACTAAAAATAACCATGAATTCCCAGACATTACTTCATGACCTCATGGGACAGTTGATATTTGGAGAATTAGCATTATGCATAGAATCCAATTAAGATCAGCAAGTCTGGAAAGTGCAGATCTGTAGGGTGCGAATCCGAATAGTTGGAATTTAGTCGCAACGTCCAGAAGGGACGAATCGGGCAGGTCCGAGTGGATGAGAGGTTGCTTGACAGTAGAAGTGTGTCAGGCAGCAGGAGTGCACGTACAGCTCAGCAGAGTCAAAGCCCAGATTATTAAGTATGCTCTTATTCTGTTCAGTGGTTTAAAAAGGCATACGCTGTGAGAAAAGTGCAGGCACCAGGTCTCGCTCCTGCAGCATATAACAGTAGTGTGCGTATGATCTATATTTGCTGCTTTGTTTGTACAGGGGATATGGTGCTAATTAACCGATAGCCTCAGGCACGCCGTTTAGATATGAAAATGGGCCGGATTTGGCCCGTAGGCTGCTGGTTAGAGACGCCTCACAGCTCGGGGTGCATATAAAGTCCAAGCTGCGCTGTATCAGTCAGAAAGTAGGCTTAGCTCCAGTCTATAAATTATCCTGGTTTGTGTCTATAAGGTTAATGCTCCTCTATACCTCCCCCCCATTCCCTTCTCGAATATGTCCTGTATCAGTCGTTGGGGTCTAGGGGCATGAGTCGGAGGATCACAAACTAATTAAGGTCGTGAAGCGGCACAACCCCTGTAAAATTGTTTATAAACCATTAGGGGGGAAATGTGGCTCTCCCTAGTGTCCGTTGAGCAATTAGAGCCAAGGTCAGAGCGGCTATGATGTGCGTTCTCCCCATGCAGAGCAGAAGTGCTGCTGTGGACAGAAAGTGGCATTTACACTGGGCCAAACGCTCAGTTTTATTAATTTCCAAAATAAATAGGTGCCTCTCGGGGCCCTTTGTCTGTGAAATGCACCTTCAGTGATATTAATGAGCCTCTTGCTTATTTAGCCTATTTCTCTCTCTCTCTCTCTCTCTCTCTCTCTCTCTTCCCTTCCTCCCGCTCATTCTCCGCATGCTAACTAAGAGGAAAAAGAAATGAAACCATTTACCTCATGGCGCTTGGGGGGGTTTGTTTCAAAGGCAGAAGTGGAACCTATGAATGTGGCGTAAACATAAACGAAAGGGGAAAAAAAAGCATGCGTATCGTTCATTCGGGCGAAATTGCCATCTCCAAGCAAATATCGTTCTCTATTGCATTCCCATTAGTAGCCCACACCGTTCCAGATCGTGTGTCGGGAATAAAGTCTGGAGGTGTAGCACGATCTGATGTGGTTTGATAATATCATGTCCCTATGGATCTGTAGGGAAACTCTGTTGCATGATTCTTATCACGTCTTATCTTTTTATTATTTTTTTTACGCCGTGTTTAGTGACTGCGCTAATTTCACGGCTCCTTCGGAAATCACTTTAAACGCTTTGGACGTATTAATCACTTTCGGAGCTCGTAATTCCACTGATAATCCGTTAAATATTTGCATGTGTTTATTGGAAACATTGACCTAAATGAAGCCTCGGGCGCTAACGATTTGATTTGGCCAATTGGTTTTCCGCTCTGTTGGAACAGCGTATTGACAAAGTCTGGGACTGGAGTGCACACTGACACCCACTCAGCCAGTCTATTCTTCCATCTGTTACATAGTTAGCATTGATTGGCGTTTGGTCCCTGACACTCGGGCACCGTCCTTGAGGACAGAAACAGCAGGCAAGCGGAGAAAAAGTGTTCGGAATCGTCAAAGTGGATGGTGTGTGATGCTTTGACACTGCCCCTGTGGGTCTCTTTGGGAATACTGATGAGGCTCTGCACTGGGTTGCATCATTGTTTCTGGGCATATAAAGGCTCACTGGGCCACAGCAGTTTGGCCCAGCGCAAGAATAGACCTTCTTTTAGAGTTCCTTTTCCCTTTATTTTTTTTTCACATTTTTCTTCTCTTTTACCCCAATCCTAATGGTGCTGTGTGTTGGAGCAAGGAGCTGCTATATATTGTCTCAGCATTTTAGCTGTTTTTGTGTGTCGGAGGTGTGTTCTGGTGGTGTTTTCTCACCCCGGTGCCCTCTTGCCAATTATATTCAATCAGAGCCTATTAAGGGCTGCAGCAGGAAAAGTCCGTCCGCAGCTTTCTGCTTCACTCTTTTATTGACAACTGTATACCTCTGTCTCGGCTCACTGAGCTCCCCCATTTCTCGTCCGCCATGTTCTTTTTCACGAATAACACACACACAAAAAAAAAAAAAAACACCCTCTGAATGAACTCCGCTTTACTCTTGCACACGGACTCCCCTCAGCCGAATGCATTTCACAAATAAAGACGCGGACGTCGATGTTAGCCTCTCGAAAGCCCATTAAGATATCTGAAAGCTTTCTTGAACGCTAAGCCTCCTAATGAATAGAAGATAGACAAGCATAGGAGAGAGAAGTGGCGTCACGCTGGACGGTGACTTTGAGATGTTCTGGAGATAAGCTCATGATCCTGTTTGTTCACACAGCGAATAGCTGGATTATTTTCTGATAAGAGGAGAATGGGTTGGACGGATGAAGGGGAGGGGAGAACGGCTGGACTGATGGAAAGCTATCAATAGCTAGAGTGCAAGTATAAAAGCCTGCTCTCCCAGCCGAGTCACACTGAGAGCAGTCCGCTTTGTGCACACTGCTTATCAGGGTTGTCATCACAGCTCCAAATCCTGTCAGCAGTCTTGTTTTTTTTGGGGGGGTTATATTTTGTATGCAATGTGCTGCCCCCTTACCGCCCTTATTTTATCCGAATAGGGCTTTCATCCCATAATTGTACTATTTTATTCTCTACGATAAAACGTCAGAGGCCTCTTCTCTTCACACATGTCCATGTTTTTTGTACTTAATACCCAGGATAGAAAATGGCATTTTGCCAGAAAATGCCACAGTGGAATCAACAAGCTTATAAGCACCGCCAGTGAATGACGTGTGTAAGTGCAACAAAATAGAGTTTGCTCTCCCCTGGCAAATCTTGTTCTCGGCCAAAGCATCAGTAAGATTCCCCAAATAGGAGCAGCCATGGAAACAGCCAACAGGCCAAATAACATGATGGAAAATACCAGTTTTGTCACTGTTGGTGGCTCCACTTCTCCATTGCAATAAGCCATTGTTTGATTTAGCTGAAATTTAGACAGTCCCCGAGTTCGACTTACGACTTTTTTTTTTATCTTGACAATGACGATAGCGTTACGACAAATTGTACAAATATAGGCAAACCTAGCAGCGTAAAAAACGCTAGGAAAAGTTGGGACGCTGCCAGGATGTACGCATCTCCCGCCTTGTGAGATGTCTCACTCCCGCAAGCAGTCAAAGCCCAATTTTCGCTCTCGACTCTCTCCTCTTTATCGCCATTGCCGGACCCTAAAACAGAGCGCATTGATTCGTCTCATCAGCTACAATTGTGCCTCTTTCTGCTCATTGCGTCCGGCTCCGCCTTGCACTCCCAAACCGACGCTCGTCTACGTGTCCGCTGACACATACGTATATACTGTAAAGTTTATACAGTGTGGTAGAGACCCTGCACGGGACTGTTTTCCTGATCCTGCTCCCGCTCAATTTCCGACCATTTCCGCATGCACGTTTTGTAGTGCTCCTGCGATTTTTGTGTCCACCCCTACAAACATTCTGTCCCAGCTTATAAAGATTGTGTAAAAATGTACATAAACATTAGGGCTACGATAACCTTACAGAATAATAACAGACATGAAACTGATATTTAAATAACGCAATGTTAAACTAAAGCACCACACATGACAAACATTTATTTATTTATTGGCTCCAAAAAACCAACTGATAAACAACTTGACAACTAGCGGGATCTGCGGGAAAGCGGGAATTACGCTGTATATGTTTGATCCCAATCCCAATGTAGCAGACTACATTACCGTACTGTAAATTGCGCTGTTTTGCTAAATTACGCTTTGTAATTTGTTTAGATAATTTAAAAATATTAAATAAAAAATAAATGTTACATTGTTAAATAATTATTTTTTAAAAATGAATTTATTAATTTAAATTAATATGTATTCAACTTTCCCTCATTATAAGGACAAAGGTCTGTTCATCTTTAGTCCCCATGGAACAGATGTTAAGACTTCTCGGCCGTGTCTCCAATACCTGTGCATATATAATTAAATCTCCACATAATTGTGGAGAAATGGATGCCATTCGGAAGTCGTATTTGCCATGTAATAGCGAACTCTGCAGAAAAACACACCAGGCAGTCAAGCTTGTGATTGGACATCACGAATGTGGTGTGCTTATTCTGATTTATTTCAAGATGGATGACTTTTGTTCTGTATTTTTCTGCTTTATTCTGTATTCATAGATATTGTGAAATTTCCATGCATTTTTGTTTCTGGCCCGGTTTCTGTCCGAAAACCAGGTTGTTTACTGCTCTTGGGCTCTTAAATGTGCTACAGCCGAAGTACTTCATTACTGCAGAGGAGCTTTAATAATGCAAATGTAATTACCAAAGCCTATGGGGCAGGCTTTTAATGCATACTTAAGACTAACCTCCTCTCTTAGTGCTGAACAGGTACATGACCTGCTACTACATGGCATGGCACACGGCAGGGAAGTAACCGAGGCTCTAATTTTGTGTCTTCAATCTAACTGACCTCGAGTCGTCATCAAGGTCACGTGAAATCACGTTGACGCCTGGTTGGAATTGGTTTACTGGGCGGACTGTACTTACGAGTCCTGATCCGATCCCAGACCTGAGAACACGAGGCCCAGGTCTGTCTGGAGTGGGACAAATTTTACTGGAGAATGAAGTAGCCACGGATGGTTGTATAGTCTTTACAACAGTGACGGCATCATAGATTAAACTGAGATACATCAAATCTATGATTGAATGGACAGTGATTTCTTTGGAAACACTTTTATTAATAATATTTGTTTGGTATTATTGTTAATTTTGTACAATATTCAGTTGTAATATTCAAAGTACCAAAAGCAGGAAAGTGTAGCATGACTGGAAACTCAGGACATGCGGTTACAAATAGAGTATTCTCAGCGGAGAAACGCAAACGAGACGAATCCAAGTCCATCGTTTTTACAATGAAGAATGTTTCTGTTTATGCAACCCGTTTATCAGCAGGAGTGTGGATTGCTTTGACTGATTACAAACGGTCATTTTCTTGCCTCACAGGTTTCTTCTGAAAGAATTTTCCTTGTATATCCAGTGCTCATATCAAAACTTTTTTGTCTGTTTGACTATTATTGGGTTTTTTTGGGGGTTTTTTTATTTCTATACTGTACTGTATGTATTTGTTCTGTGTCTCTGCTTCATATTTGCGCAGTGTTTTTGCTGCTGTAAAATGTAAAATGTCCTCACTGTGGGACGAATAAAGGTTTATCTCATCTCAACTCTAATCTTAAGAGTCGAGCCCAGGTTTAATTGGGATCACTGAGATCGCACAGCGCCGCAAGTGCGAGGGGGATCGTAAACTTTCAGGACTAATGGTGCTTACCGTTTAGGGATAAACACACAAACAGTTTTGTTCTACAATGCTGCTTTGAGACAGTCTCTATTGTGAAAAGCAAGTTGAACAACAACAAACGTGAAATTTTGCGCGTAAACTGGGCGAATCTGCCACAGAAGCGTTCGACATATGCTGCAACGAGCCGAGGTGTTTCGAGCGGCACGGTCGCTTCACGAAGAAGAGGACAAGAGATCAGGAACACTTTAACGAGCGTAACCACCGAAAAATGTCGAAACCAAGTGCATGATGATCGCCGGAGAACGAGCTGCATGATCTCATTTCCGCACCTCATGCACACTTCGCCCTCTTCCTGAAGATGAAGCTCCATCTCAAAGGTCGGCGTTTTGACACCGTTGCGGAGATCCGGCGCGAATAGCAGAAGGTGCTTCAAAAATACATCACATTCAAATAAAGTACTTTCGTCCCCCGAAATCCAGTTGTGTCCAGGATCATAGTGATGCTTGTAGCTCACTTAAGGTGGCTCCTGGAAGTGCATTCAGGAACAGAAATAAGAAGAGGAAGCATATGTTGGAATTTTTCCTTCCAGGCTACTATCTGTTAAACCGTATAGACCTGCAAAATGACAGTATTTCTTGCTTTTTTTTCTTTTCTTTTTTTAATATCGTTGGACTTGTATGATGTAATGCACCAGGTTTTTCCTCTCTATTGCAATTCACCTGCATTTCAAAACATCAAACATGTTCATCGTGGCAGCACGCTCCCTCTACTTTAACACAGAGAGAGAGAGAGAGAGAGAGAGAGAGAGAGGCAGGCTCCTGCAGAGATAGATTATCCAGGCTTTGGACGTTAATGTTCACTGAGCCGCGTGTGATCTCGAGGGTCATCGCTCCAGCTGAAGAGTAGGTTCAGGCTTGTGAAAGTAGGCCAGGCACGAACAGTTCCATCTGTTTTTTTTTGTTTAGTGTTTTTTTTTTTTTCTTCTTCCGTATTTAGGGTTGCTCCGCCAGTCCTATTTCGAGGTCACAGAGAATAGGAAAAGAGACTTGAAGAGAAGAAGGAGGAAAAAAAAAACTTCCAGCCACTGGAATCACTTTAAGTGTCGGGATGCAGCTTTCTTGTGTATTCATCCAAGGCACGTCTGGAGAGCAGTGGCTGCACAGCCTGAAGGACAGCCGCAATTGTTTATCGGTTAATGACTTCTCTCTCCTTGTGGGACGTTTGCTGCCTTAGCTGCTCCCAGGCCACATTAAAGCTTCCTCGCTCTCTGAAGCCTCATCAAAGATGGAGACACACACACACTCTTAACTCTTAGACACACTCAATATCTGTCTGCCCTTGTGATTCGGGGCAGCAAGGGCTGCTTCTTTGTCGAACCAGAATGCTGGCACCTGTTGGAAGTGCTTGTTGACTGTGCATGTGTGCAGAGACATTAGGAGTTTTCCTAACAGATTTAATGAAACTACAATACGTTTGATTAGGTTGGCTTTAGGGGGTGTAGCTCTACCCGTAATCGGACCGAAATTTTCCGGTACAGGGCTTTCGGTTCTCTACACATGTACCAAATACAATCCTTTTTCCGTGCGGAACATTGTTCAAATCCGAGTTCCCTCGGGAACGTATTAAGTTTGTTTAGTCTCCGACCTTTACAGGTTAAAAGCAGTGTTTTCATTATTATTAAACTTGAAAACATAAAAAGCTGTAAAACTCTGATTTTGTTTTGCACATGCGCTTCAAGAATTTCTCATAAAAGGAAACTAATCCGCACAATTCTGCATATTGAGGAAAGGAAGGAATGAAGACATGCTGAAATAAGAACAGTTAACTAGATCCTATCTAAAATTACATATTAAATTTAAAAAACACACACACACACACACACACACCGGTATTACCCAAATGGGGTCTAACAGATGTAAACAATAATTTAAAAAATATATATTTTAATCAATCAGTTTAATTATTGCCAGTTTCTCAATTTAATCAATATAATATAAAGTGTTGCATTAATTCTTATAATTTTTATAAAATATAATTTTTATATATTTAAAAAACATTTTTGAATGTAGAATGATGTTCACAAATTATTATACACATTATAACAATAAACTGCGTTAATACAATATAAAAAAAAAAACCCAAGCGGTATCATGTTTTGCAGTTTCTTCCCCCTAGCCGTCCCCGAATTGAACCGAACCTTGACATTAAAACCGAGGTACATACCGAACCGTGAATTTTGTGTAGATGACGTGTTCCAAGATCGCCCTTATACATTGGGGTGTAAGTTTTTTCCTGCACCGGCAGGAGTAGTTTATATTTGTGCGTGCGGAAAAGCGAGTTCTCACCATTGCACTTGTTACATGCCCACAAGCACACACTTCACTCTCCAGCAGCCCTGTAATTGCTGTGAATGATGGGTCTTCAGCCACTATTGTTTATCAATATCCCAGTCTAGCACTTTAAGCACGGTATTCATCTTCCTTAACCCTCCGCATGCGGTACTCCAGCGTTCGCTTTCTGAGAAACGCTGCGAGGTCAACAGCTAGCTGGCACATGAAATCAGCAAGGAGGGGAGACGGAGGTGTGGAACAGGATTCCAGAGTGGCTGTCTGGTCACGAGGGCTGACGGCACACGCCGAAATGAATGTGGTAATTACGCTGCACTGCGGGCCGCAGGACCATGATGAATATTATCACTTAATTACTGGGCTCACTATTCCCAGCACGCAGCTTCACTCAGTATGTACGATCACTCTGGCTTGCGTTTGTGTGTGTGTGTGTGTGTGTTTGGTATGGACAGTTATGTTCCTTGTCCACAAAAAATTGACTATACCCACAGGCCGTTGTGTATTGTGTGTCTTTGTGCGAGTGTGTTAGGTACGCTCTTGATAGTCCCATTTCCCACGCTCGTCATTCCGCTGTAAAAATCCCCGAGGCATAAAGACATTATCATGTAAGCATCGCTAATGGATTCTATTTTACGCGATCAATGACTTTTAATTGCCGCGACGTAAGCGTATTGTAAACGAGCGCTCCGCAGGGACCTGTCAATCACATCATCTTCATACCTCAATATAAAAAAATAATAAAACCAATGCACGATCTGCTGTATTGTAAATGATTTTAATTTTTTCCTTCCTCCTTTTCTCAGGATAACTACACGTTCGCCCAGCCAGGGATCCAGAGAAAAGTGAAGGCTCTGGAGGAGCTGGTGAGCCGAATCGACGGTAGGTACCGACGGTTTGCCTCAGTGTGTCTGCTGCCGTCCTTTTCCCCATCTCCTGGCATCAATCCTGAGTATTTTTCAATACAAAACACAATCATCTTCAAGACCCAGTAGCGAAAATATCAAATTATAGGCTCATGGAATTTGTAAAATATCTATTGATATTAATGACAGTATCAGTGATGATGATACTCTTGGGGGGGGCGCTGTGTGAGTATTTACAGTAATAATCATAATAGAAGAAGAAGAAGCACAGTGCATAGCTGCGTGTTCTTTCACCTGTAGTAGTAAAGATGGCATAATTCTACACTTCCAGCTACTCATGAACATTCAAACAAATGCTGTAACGAAAAGATCGCCGCCCCAAACATGCCCGACCCCGAGAGCCCATCCCCTACAGGCCCGAAGACGAGCACGCACCCTCCTGTCTCCATGCATATATTTATATTTTGAGGAAAAATGCATGAACAGGCAATCAAATGTCTACGGTCTCTGGTTATGTGTGTTCCTCGGTTTATTATGTAGCCTGTGGATATAAAATAACAACACAGTTCTGGTTGGCCTATTGTGCATTATGTCGCTATGGTTACCAAACAAGAGACGGCGTATATGGGAGAAAAAAAAAAGCTGAGAACAAATTTTGACTCGGGCGAAATGTATATTTATTTATTTATTTATTTATTTATTTAGTGGTGGTCAAATCGCTCTAGAAAGTATTTTATGCAGACATGCAAGCTACAGTCACACATGAATAAAGTCTATCTATCTATCTATCTATCTATCTATCTATCTATCTATCTATCTATCTATCTATCTATCTATCTCTCTCTCTCTCTCTCTCTCTCTCTCTCTCTCTCTCTCTCTCTCTCTCTCTCTCTCTCTCTCTCAATCTGATCTCATCTTATGCATTTGAATAATCGTAAGTACACCCGCCCCCATACTCTAAATACATACAATAATATGCACTTTCAGTAAACATGCTACACTATTATTATATATATATATTTTTAATAAAGCCCATGCTCTAGGGTATTTACTGCTCCTCAGGCAGTTCTTCTATATTTGCAAATGTGGCACAGAAAAGATATCAGAACGATGGTGCGTCCGCAGTGAACAAAACACAGGATCACGCTTAAATCCGCATCTCAATATTTGCGCGCGATCGCAAATCCCCTCACCAAATAAAAAAAAAAAAAAAAACAGAAGAGGCATATCGCTCTCAGTTCCTCCTGTCATTCTGCTGACTATACATAAGTTGCCTGCCCTAACTTGCCAGGTTTACAGTCTCTTCTTTTTTTCTTCCCCCTTCTCTACATTTCTTGCCCTCGCTCCTTCAGCCCGAGTGTCAGACTCAATCAGTGCTGCAGTGGTTTGGCCTTTGCAGAGAGCGCCGCTGCCCCGCTGGGGAAAAGCCGAAGTCACTGGAGCATAAGCCGCTCTCATTACTTTCTATTAGGTGGCCATAATCAGAATTGAATGGCCACTTCTCAACTTCTCAGAGACAGACCCCGTTTCTGCGCATAGGCACCCGGGCTGTCAGCTCAGCCTGCATTCAGCTCAACCATGCTTTTTACACACACACACACACACACACACACACACACGTATGTATGTATGTATGTATATATATATATATATATATATATATATATATATATATATATATATATATATATATATAAAAACAGGAGAAAATAAGGTAGTTCCATTTGTAAATGCCTTTTCTCTGTGTTAGCGATGTGTCTCCCTATATGTGTGTGTGTGTGTGTGTGTGTGTGTGTGTGTGTGTGTGTGTGTGTGTATTCATTATGTTTGTGGAATGGTGTGATTTACTTACAGACCCTGTATCCCTAATGGTCATTTTTATATATGAGAGATGGTGTTTGGGCTGCAGAATCTGTCCATCATTAGAACAATAGTGTTAAGCATGAAGTAGCCTGCCCAACAGATCTTGTTGTTATGGAATAAATGTCTTTCGTGTGTGTGTGTGTGTGTGTGTGTGTGTGTGTGTGTGTGTGTGTGTGTGTGTGTGTGTGTGTGTGTGTGTGTGTGTCAGTGATCATCTTCAATCAGAGGAAAGTTGTTCCAATGAAAGAGTAATGGCTAAGTGATATTGGACTTTGGTTCCAAAGATGATAAGTTCAAATCCCCAGCCCCACCAAGCTGCCACTTGTGGGCCCCTGAGCAAGGCCCATGATTGCGATTAAATGTAAATGGTTGAATTATTTTTTTTTTTTCTGATCCGCTTTTACATTGCTTTCAACTTTACCTCAGTGGTTGCCTTTATTCTTTATTAAAGTATTTGTATAAAAATCGTGTGCCTCCAATTTTGTGCTAATAGTGAATTGTGGAAGAACAACATAGGGTGGGTGTCCCAATACTTTTGGCAACATAGTGTGTAAAATGGAATCTTCACAGAAATTGGGTGCAACAACCGCAATTTTGCTTCTACTGTATTTTCTTTGATAATATATTTATTTATGATGGATCCAACACCAATCTTTCAGTGTGATTAGCGGTAATTAATTCTGCCGTTAAAAAGAAATCGTGTAGAAATTGAATTCTGGCAGCATATGCACCCTGAATAACATCTGTTATTTCTAAATGTACAGCTGTTCTAGTCATGTCTAGGCTCAGAGGGGAGGGCAGTGTGTGCAGTCGTAGCATTAGAGTGATATCACAGCCACGTCAGCACCCGTTCTACATGCTGTGCTGTAATCCAGCTCACGAGAGGTTTAACGCACTTGGTTCGCCTCAGTCCAGGGACATGTTTTGTTGAATTTCCCCGGTGCTTTATGCGGCGTGCCGACCCCGCTCTTGTTAAACCATGAAATGCCGCTGTAAATGTCCAACCATCGGATGGCACAAGGTTATTCATCGGGCGCAGGAGTCAGCTTTCATGAACTCTTCGCAAAACTCGACGTGACCTGCGAGACATGTGTATCATGTCAAATAAAACACAATAACGCACGCCGTAAAAGGTAAATAATCAGGGACGGTGGTGCGAGCGATCAGACCATGTTACTGCTATCATCTATTACTGCATCTATAACAATCCACAGCACTGTAACAGCAATTCCATGTATATAATCTACTGTTAAACTTTATATCATGTTTTTAACCATTTATAGTTACTGTTAATGCACTATTAAAGACCTGCGATCACTTTCTAGGAGCTAAATATCAGCTCTAAATAACCAGAAACAAGGCATCAAGAGCTTCAAATGTCAACACTCTTTATTTTCTCTCTCTTTCCTTTCGCCGTTTTTTATTTTTTATTTATTTATTTTATTTTTTATTTTTTTTTAATCTAGCCAACAATCAAATCTAATTTGACTGAGTAAGATTGGGTGGGGATTTCTGGTCCTCATCAGATAATCGTTCCATTTGATTCAGTTCTATAAGTCAGAGAACCGTCGCATCTCACTTGTCAACTGCGCTCACTCCAGAGAGAACTTCAGCAAGTCTCGCTTGAGTCGACCCGCTCCTGAGTAATGCCCGGCGATTTCCACCACGATTTGTTTTTCTGAGACAAATTTAGAAAATCCTACGCATTTTGGGAAAGCATGAAAAAGTATGGGATTTGATTCGTGATTTCCAGATCTGGATTAGTATGAAAAAAACACGGTATTGAAAATATTGGCGTTTTTATACTATTGCTCTATTTGTTTTTTTTTGTTTTTTTAAATATTAAATAAAGAATCTATAAAAAAATATATTTTTTTATAAAACAAAGGTTTTAAAAAACCTACATTAGGGGTGCAACGGATCGCAGTGGATCCGTGATCCATACGGATTGCGACTCACGGTTTGGCACGCACGTGAACCGCAGATTCATAGCAAATTCGTTTATTTGACTGATTTCTTTTCCTGCTGATGTTGCATTTTTTTATCATTTCGTTAACCACACAGAGCAGTACGTATACAGAGCACTACACAGAGCAGTCATGTGTTCGTCAAGCAATAACAACGGCTAGCGAGGAGGAGAGGAACTTGAAAAGCCTCCCGCCTCATTCAAATCGCGTGTATGGAAGCATTTCCTTGCGCCTTTTTGCACTTTTCTTCTAATAAATGCAAAGCACATTATACCTCCCCCTTTATTCACTGATCCGATCTGTGACTCCAAATAATAAATAATAAATTAAAAAACAGCTTTTCCATCTTAAAACGCTCCACATTCACGCTTTTGCTTTCAGACGAGTCTTTTTTTCTTGCGTGTCTCAGATTTTGACTGTCGTACAGTCTGACATTATGACAACTGAGATCCTACAGTGTGACATGAGGATCACGGTGGTACAGTCTGACAAGCAACGCTCGCAACTGACCTTAAAATTCTCTTAGCGTGACCCCAATATTAGTCGTAGACATCCGGCGGAAAGTTAACGCATTGAGGTCGAAAAGGCGCTTCGCCGAAGGCAAGTAGCCTGCACTTTGTGTGGCACCTCTGCAGCACAAAGCGCACTTTGTCTAGGTCAAGACACGTCAGTTTCTCAGCACAAACAGTTCTTTTTTGGACTTATTAAAACCTGTGGATTTATCGCTCGTTATTATTTAAATTGCTCCATTGTAACGGCAGCCCATGTCGACTTTAATCAAGCTTCACGTCTTGCTCGGTACTGTAGTGGGTTTTAGAGGAAATCAATCAAGCAATCATGTATTTCTTTTTTTTTCTTCCCTCAACTCACTTTTTTTTCAAAGGAAAGGGGGCATGGAGGGTAGACGAGTGTATGAGCACCGGTTCCACATTCTCTAATAAAACAGAACCTAACAGCCTGAGGCTATCTGATCTTGTTGAGGGCATGAGATCCTGACGAGTCAAAGCTCCAAGCAAATTGATGTTCAAACATTCTCGCTTGCGGACATCCACGTCCACCACCATATGTCCGTATTGTGTCAGGTGAAGGTGGAGCGTGCCGGTCGAGCCCGACATGGCAGCCACGGCCCACGGGAAGCTGCGGGATGTCACGAAAGGCAACCCGAGGATCCGTATTATCCCCTTTTCCTGCCTCACCACTTTTCCCCTCACCGCGTTCCACCTCTCATACACACATCTGTTCAGCTGCAGATGCGGGTTTACATGCTGACACTACACTTTCTAATGGCCCTGGCACCTGCCTCCGAGTGAGGGGAAATGCACTCAGGTGTTTCGTTGCAGTGAAATGTAAACCCAGACTATTTCTTTTTTTTTTCTTTTTTTTTTTCTCTTGCTGCTCCATACCCGAGTTCCCAGTCGAGGCAAATCAAAGCCTTCGAGAAAAGATGGAAATTGATAAGCCGCATGTCTTTCAAGGTTTCCCGTTCCACGATGCAGCTCAGGAATAAAGACTCCTCCTAGGACATTACGGGCTCATCATTGGCGCATCATTACTCCGTTTCCCTTTTGTAAAGGGATACAGTATCTAACCGCACATCGCAACACTTTAGCCACGTAATCGAGCCGTTTCTTGTGCGTGATGCATTCAGGTTTATTCTGAGAGGTGCTTGAACACAATTGATATTACAAAATAGCAGTGATTACTATGCAAGTAATTTGCACCCATTTGCACGCTACTTTTACATCTTGAGAACAGATTCTTTTTTTTTTTTTTTTGCGATTCACAGAATTTTTGCCTCGATTGTGGCAACACTGGGGTTTGTTTCTGAGAAAAAGCAAAAAAAAAAAACAACAAAAAAAATCCCAGAATTGTGCTTTCAAATACTTAGAACTTAAACACACGCTTACAGTGTTGAGTGACTAAGCCTTTTAACCTTTTTTTTTTTCCCCCAATGATATTAACACACGAGTTATTCCAGGCAGACCTTCTGTTAGCGACAGTTGTGTATTGTACAGTTTGAAAAACAAACTCTTCAGTAGAGTAAAAAGTGCACAATGTATCTCCGTTGATTTAATATTCATATACTTTGTTTGTTTTTTTTATTGTGATTACCATAGATGCAGCTGTGACCCAGGTTCTAGCAGGCAAATTGTAATGTACACACCAGCAGCTGATTAAAAGTCTGCTTCTGTAGTCCCTGTCAAAGTTGATAGGGCTGCTGTGAGTCACGCTTGGAAGGACTTTAAGGCCGTGTTTGAAATTCTGACCCTCCCGGGGTTATGGAATCACTGTTTTTTTTGTTTGTTTTTTTTGCCCTCCGCGGTTGCGGTTGCATCTGTTTGCTCAGGGTACTGTTTCCAGAGAGGTCACCTGCTCTTCTGTAGCGTTTTCCCCTGCTGCGGCTGCTATAACAGAGCGCCTGGTGTACAGTGGAAGCACATTTACAACACTCACTGAATTATGCATTGAGAGAGGATTGGCGGGAGCGGGCCGTTTGTAGCGGGAAAGGTAGAATCTGAAGTGTGTATCACCTCTTTAAAGGGTTTGCATGTTTATAGGACAGAATAGGTGCATGGAGATAATCTTGCCGGGGTTTTCAGGGTGATTAGACATTTGTCTGATACTACAGAACAGCATTTAGTTGCCAGCATTTTAGGTGCTTCGAAAATGAAGATTTTAAAAGTATTGAACTGTATAGTATTAACATTTATACCACACCGCTGTCGAGTTCTTGAAATCTCATTGGTCAGAAGTTTTTAATTGATTGTGGAAAAGTTGGCTTTATTGTCATTCCAACCATATAAAGTGCAGTACACAGTGAAAGGAAACAGCATTCCTCCAGGATGAGGTGCTGCATCAGACAACATAAATTAACTGAAGGAACACGGAACTGCACAGAACTATAAACTAACATCACAAAGTGCACATGCGCGCATGAGGCAAAATATGCTATTTATTTCACTTTATGAGGTGGTTTTAAAAAGTTTTAAGACTTGCTCTGTTTACAAGAAAGTTCTATATTTATCTACGTTTGCACACCATCACCTTCATGATAGTCTCCTTGCATGGCGATACAGCGCTCCCAGTGTTCCCAGCGTTCCTGACACTTCTGGTGAGATTAGCACCAGTTGCACAGGTCTTGATGTACACAGGACAATGTCTTTTGGCACACTGACTTATGAAGGTCGGTGCTCCCTGTGACTGTGCGTGCAACCCTGTGCTGCCATCTGTTGGCGTGTCACAAACATTTTTGATACCACCTTGTATATAATAACAGATAATTCCTAAAAAGCAAACACAGAGTTATAAGTTTAGTAGCTCAGTGGTTAAGGGTTATTGATCGGACGTTTGGGGGTTCAAGGGGTTTGGGGGTATCACCAAGGCTGCCACTGTTGGTCCCTTGAGCAAGGCTTTTGACTCTCTGTGCTCCAGTGGTGCTGTATCATGGCTAGCCCTGCACTCTTACCCCAGCTTCCTAACATCACTAGATATGTGATGAAAGAATTTCACTGTGCTGTAAAGTACATGTGATGCGTATTAAGTATATGTAATCCTGCAATTTAACAAGTGAAAATGTAGAATTACCAATTCTGTGCAGCTCGGAGATGCTTAACGTTGATGAAATGAGCTGTAGTGTCAGCACTAGTGTCAGAGGGGTAATGCAGTTTCTTGGCAACCTGACAAGTCGCTGTACACTGAGAGCGAGCGAGAAAAAAGAAGCTGGTGAGGGAATGACTGCTTGTAGTTACTATAATGTAAGAGACAACAGAAACTTGTTTCACAAAATTAAACATTTCATGACAAACATGGGATTCGTATGTGCTTCGTACATCCTGTTTCACATTATTTCTCTTTGCTGTTACATAATAACCTCCACTCTTCTGGGAAGATTTTCCACCAGATTTTGGAGTGCGCTTGTGGAGATTTGTGCTCCTTTAGCCACCAGTGAGGAGACCTGGGGTGCGTTTAGCGTTTCAATTCATAGCAAAAGTGTTTAGGTCAGAGATCTATAGCAGAAGATATTCTATTCCATTCTACATAAAGCATATCTTCATGGAGCTCGCTTTGTGCAAATGGTGGAACAGGATTGTTTCTCCTACTGTAGTTGCAGTGAAATGGAAATTGTATACAACCGTATCCTAAACAATTGTACACCTCTATCTTTGTGGTAGCAGTTTGGGGAAGAACTGACATATGGCTAAAAAACAAAAAACCTGGTGTCCCAATACTTTTGTCAGTATTTGTGTTATAAAGGGGGCTATAAACAGGTTGTCTGCTTTATACTGGGTAATCATTGATTATTTCCCTTTTATGGAATATCCTGAAATGTTTTATTCTTTATATCGCACTTATATATATACAAAATGTGGAAAAAGAGGCCTGAGCAGTTATTACATATACACGTATTCAGGACACTGGAAACTGGTATTATGGGATGTTGATGTGTTAACTGCTGCCCTAAACATGACCTGCAGCTTCTGCTATGTATATTATTCCTGTATATCTATATTATTACAGACCTTTAAAATGTTCTAATACTGTAGTGTGTTCACTGAAGGACATTTTAAGACTTACAGGAAAGAACTGCTCATTTTTTTTTTTTCTTTTTTTTTTTTTATGCCTGTGCTGATGGATTGCTTGTATTTTAGTATAGATGGCTGTCTCTTAGGGGAACCATAAGGCAGATGGCTTTCCGGGCGCTCGCTGTGTACTACTAAGCTTATCGCTATTGTGCGTCGCCACAGGCAGACTCATCAGGTTTTGCACACTGTGCGTTTTGCAAGTACCATTCTGAGACTCTATACATCATAACTTAAAACGAGGAGCCGCTGGATGCTGTCAGTGCTTTTTTTTTTTTTTTTTTTCCCCTCTACGCGGCGTCATTATCAAGGCGATAAAACACAAATATCCATCGACGCAATGGACTTTTCCGCAGAAAGCTGCGGTGCTGGAATTAGCCTTCAGTGAACGCTATGAAAAATGGATGCACTGCGAATCGTCCGCGGCTCGTATGATGCAATCGGCATCAATCCGTTGTAAATACATTCGACCCCCTTCGCTGAGATGTTTACCGATAAACATTTTCTTCAGGCTTCCACCTGATCTCCTGTCCGACTCGTGCCTCCCCACCCCCCCGTCGAGCTGAAAAAGGCTGATGGTGAGATCGCACCAGATCAACCCGTTCAAACAGCCGTATCGATTTTTTTTTCCTCACCAGCGCGCCATTTTAATCCGGCTGCCAATTTCCTTCCGGTGACTCTATCTTAAGTTTTAATGAACTGCCTGCACCTCAAAAGTGCCTGGAGTTCTTTCATAAGCCTTTCAAACTCGAAGCGTTGTATTGAAAGTGAAGTTTCCATTTCTAACCCTGGCCCCTGCGTTTTAATAAAACGTAGGTGTGAATTAGCCTCTGCAGAACCCGATAACTCTGATTCAATGTGAAATATCTCAACATACAGATCTCTGCTAGAGGAACTGACTAGAAAAAGTCCTGCGCGCATGACTAACGCTCCATCACATCATGAGCCGCTTCTAATCTGCGATATTTACCACTGTAATACTGTGCACTTTATTAGCAACACCCCTCACACATGCAGTTATTGGGCCAATTTGGTGCCAGCAGCACAATAAATTGAGTCTTGTAAGTGCAGGTCAAATATCAGATGGTTAAAATGGTTAAAAAAAAGATTCGGAAATGGCTGATCTTTTCGGATTCTCGCACGCAAGAGTTTCTAGAGTTTGCGCAGAATGGTGCGGAAAAACAGAAGACCACAGATGGTTGTTGAAGAGAGATGGTAGAGCAGTGGTTTTTCAACTTTTTCTGAGATTCCCCACTGTAGAGGTGGGTGGATTTTCAAGTTTTCCATTACCCCCAAAAATGGTAAAAATGAAAAACTTTCAATGTATTGAAATATCAAAAACTAAATTACTAACATCAAATAGCATCAAGTTCAAACAAAAAAAGTGTAGTTGTGTTTCGTATCCTAACTTGTGTTGTTTTCATTTACTTACATTTATTACCTAATTGTTTGTATTGTTGCTTTGAATGTATGAACTTTATTTTTCACAGAGAAATAAAAAATGAAGATTAATGAAGGACAAAAAATGTTGTAGAAAGACAACCGTTCATTGCGTTCCACCTGCCATGTCTTTATTCCCCACTAGAGGGGTGCGCCCCACACTTCGTGACCCACTGCGTTAGATAGAATGACCGGACTTTCCTAAACTGACAGGAAGTCTATAGAAACTCATTTAAAAAGGTTTACAGAATGCCATATAGGAAGTCTATAGAAAACAATATAGGAAGGCTATAGAATCCCATATAGGAGGTCTATAGAAACCTATATAGGAAGTCTATAGAAACCCAGAAAGGGAGTCTATAGAAACTCATATAGGAAGTCTATAGAAACCCATATAGGAAGTCTATAGAATCCCATATAGGAAGTCTATAGAAACCCAGAAAGGAAGTCTATAGAAACTAATATAAGAAGTCTATAGAAACCCATAAAGAAAGTTTATAGAATCCCATATAGGAAGTCTATAGAAAACCACAAAGAAAGTCAATAGAATCCCATATAGGAAGTCTATAGAAACTAATATGGGAAGTCTATAGAATCCAATATAGGAAGTCTGAGGCTGTCAAAATAGACACTTGAATACTGGGCATATTTATTTCCTAAGTGGCCAGTGTGAATTTTTTATTTACCACAGTTGTAAAAGAATGATTGTTTAAGCTTTGGCTTAAACTAGCAAGGTACAGTCGGTTACTCAATGTTTAAGTTTTTTTTTTTTTTTTTTTTTGCCTCAGCCTGTATAAACCCTAAAGCGTGCCATGTGTCAAAAAGAATTCCAACAAGATTTCGAGGAATCTTTAGGAGCTTGCTGTCAATTAACTTCGGCTTTGAACACGCTGATAGATCCTTGGCTGTGTGGGTTGCTATGAATGGGTTTCAGTATTGGCTGAGTTTTATGAGTTCAGCCTCTCGCTTATGAGTGAAGTCTCTGGAACACAGCGAACGGGAGACGGGGAGCTTGGCTGGATGTGACCTTCATGGTCCAGCACCAAGATTATTAAGACAAAAGATGCACAGAGAGAGAGAGAAAGAGAGCGAGTCAGATGGTGCTGGAGACCCAGGCATGAAATTTGTGCCATTAAACCTTACATGACGTTTCATGCACGTCACGTCCTCTCTGTTTATAATGAGTGAGTGAGTGTTGGCATATTATATATATCATAATTACACGTATAAACCTCCTTTCTCACGTTTCTCCTGGTATCAGAGTAGCACACATTCGTAACCCAGCAGCCTTTCCTCCTAGCATGCCCTGGGCTCTGATAGCACGGGACCCACGCTAGTTTGACGCGTAAACGAAAACGCTGCTCCAATTAAAATCAGCACATGGGGGCGAGCACACCACCGGATAAATAAGGACGATGAATCAAACAGGCAGTCACCTTCAGCTCAGCGACGACTGCAAAGTCACTCCTCTCCTTCTGCGACGACTTTCCATGTATTTAATTCGTTATTTCTTTATTCCGTTTTTTTTGAGGGCGAAGCCAAGGCGTGTCCAGGAGCACAATTATCTGCCGAATCGTTCAAACAGTTTCCTGTTCACGCATTAGCTCTCTGCTCACAGTGAGACATAAATGTTCCTGACAGCAGGCAGTAAATGTTCGTAGGATTTTACACGCATTGTTCTCCGCAGTCCGCTTATCTAGCCAGAAATCCGAGCGAAATTGCGCGGAGGTGTAAATTGAGCATGTCACTTTAAAACCCTCGGCCGCCGAACACAGATCGTCTCTGTTCAGCTCTTAATCCACTCTCAGGGCTTTCTGTAGCCGTTGTGCTAGAAACACTGTATATGTGGAGCTGATCAGTGCTAACTGTAGATATGATTAGTGAGATTCTGGTCCTGATCCCAAGAAAGTTGCCAATACTTATTCACAAGAAGAGTTCACTTTTTAAAAAGAAAAAAAAGGTATACTCTGACCTCACACTTAGTTTTCTATAGAATAGACTTTTCTTTATTTCGCTCTTTCTCTCCTTCCCTTATATTGCGCTCTCCCTTTCTTTCACACTTTCCTTCCCTCTCTCTCTCTTACTTCCTCTTCCTTTTCTTTGCTCTCCATTTCTTCCTCTCTATCTTTCTACCAATCCCAATCTCCTTTTTTCTACCTTGCTTTCCCTATCCATCTCTCTCTTTCTTCCTCTCTCTCCTCGTGATCCCTTTACCCATCTCCTCCCTCTCCTCTTTCTTTCCATCCCTTTCTCCCTTCCTCCCTCACCCTTCACTCTCTCCCTGTTTTCTTCCTCTCTTGTCTCCCTACTTATTCTCCTCCTTCTCTGTTTTTTTACTCTTTCCTCCCTCTCTCTTTCTTTCTCTCTCTCTCGCTCTCTCTCGCTCTCTCTCGCTCTCTCTCGCTCTCTCCTGTTAAGCCTCATACATGTCCAGATGTTTCTGATGCAAGTTGTTTTCTTCAGGATTGATCGCTTGTTGTTTTTATCAGTTCTGTTACATTCTATAAGTTAATAGTTCTTATTTAAGAATGTTCACATGTGCATAAGAGCTTGTGTCATTTAAAAAACAAAAAGCGTACTGCAGCTGTAAATAAAAAGTCAAAAACATCTGGCCTGCTGCATGGGGCTTCTTCCACGAGCTGCTGCCCCTTATCCTCCCTCATTTCCCAAATCCAAATATTCATCTAACGGCGCACACGTTGGAAATAATCAAGAGCGTGTCCTAATGAGAAGCGTTTGATGAGAGCCCACGAGCGCCGTGCGGCTTCTCCGAGCACGAACTCCCCCGAATTTGCACATTGTTTTTTTTGTTCTTATCCCCTCTGTTTTGCATGAATACGGCGGAGTTCATCAGCATGTAGATTGCTGAAGGTAAATTTATGGAAATGAAGGCACAGCATGGTTTTGCTTTATTCATACGAGGCTGGAGTTTGTTAATGTTGCTGAGGCGCACGCATTAACATTTTAAGCGTCGTGAGAAATGAAGTGGAGTGAAGATCTCTGGGAAGAGGACAGAGCCAGAGTCTCTCAGAGATGCCCACCCCCAGAGCCAGAGTCTCTCAGAGACGCACCACAGAGCCCGAGTCACCCAGAGACGCACCACAGAGCCCGAGTCTCTCAGAGACGCCCACCCCCGGAGCCCGAGTCTCCCAAAGACGCACCACAGAGCCCGAGTCTCTCAGAGATGCCCACCCCTGGAGCCCGAGTTTTTCAGGGAAGCCCACCCCCGTAACCTGAGTCTTCCAGAGACGCACCACAGAGCCCGAGTCTCTCAGAGATGCCCACCCCTGGAGCCCGAGTCTCCCAGAGACGCACCACAGAGCCCGAGTCTCCCAGAGACGCACCACAGAGCCCAAGTCTCTCAGAGACGCCCACCCCAGGAGCCCGAGTCTCCCAAAGACGCACCACAGAGCCCGAGTCTCTCAGAGATGCCCACCCCTGGAGCCCGAGTTTTTCAGGGAAGCCCACCCCCGTAACCTGAGTCTTCCAGAGACGCACCACAGAGCCCGAGTCTCTCAGAGATGCCCACCCTTGGAGCCCGAGTCTCCCAGAGACGCACCACAGAGCCCGAGTCTCCCAGAGACGCACCACAGAGCCCAAGTCTCTCAGAGACGCCCACCCCCAGAGCCCCGAGTCTCTCAGAGACGCCCACCCCCGGAGCCCGAGTCTCTCAAAGATGCCCACCCCCCCGTAGCCCGAGTCTCCCAGAGACGCCCACCCACGGCGCACGAGTGTCCCAGAGACGCCCCTCCTGGAGCCCAAGTCTCTCAGAGATGCATCACAGCCCCCGAGTCTCTCTGAGACGCCCACCCCCGAGCCCGAATCTCTCAGAAATGCCCACATCCGGAGCCCGAATCTCTCAGAGATGCCCACCCACGGCGCCCAAATCTCCCAGAGACACACCACGGAGCCCGAGTCTCCCAGAGACGCTCTCCTCCCACTCACTCACTCACTCACTCACTCTCTTTTCCTCTCTCCCACTTTGCTTCTGTCTTTTGTTCTCTCCCTTCTCTCCTCTCTTTATTTTCTTTCCTATTTCTCTCGCTTCTGCTCTTCCCCTATCCCTCTCTCTTTTCTCCCTCCTTCTCTCTGCCTCCTCTGCCTTTTCCTCTCTCTCCTTTCCTTCTTCTTGTCCTTTCCTTCACTTACCCCCTCTCTCTCTCTGCTTCTTTATCCCTTTTCCACTATCTCTCCATCTTTCTCTTTCTTTCACCCTCTCTTTCTCTCTCATTCTTCCTCTTCCACTATTCCTTTCTCCCTCCCCTTCTCTCTCTGTCTTTCCATCTCTCTTCCTTCCCCTCTCTCTCCCTCTCCCCCACTTTTTCTCCCTAACAGAATGTGATAAAATGCTTATTTGAATGCTAAATGAAAAGGGGAAACACACAGTGGTGCTATCGACTGTCTGTAGACTGTAAGCAGCTCGTGTTGTATGTATACCAGTGTATAAATGAATAACCAGCAGTACTATTAGTCTGAAGCGAGTAACTTGCCTGGAATAAAATCAGCAGGAAATATGGCTGAATATTCTCCTACAGCTGCCTAATGCTGAAACCAGAGCAGAGGAATCTAAAGCTTTTAGACGGCAGGTGGCCCAAATCTGATCTTTGTCATCAAACGTTACTTGCATGGCAGTGAACAACAACACCACATCAAATCGGACATTTTATATTCCCGATTAGGACCACTTTCATGAGTGGATCTGAAATCCGATATAGAACCTCGGAATTTTACGCTAATCCGACTCGTAGTAGTCGGTGTTGTTTTTTTTTTTTTGCTGCGTGTTATTTCTTCATTTATCTTGCACACATTGGAACGAAATTAGCCTTTTCTCCAGACCAGGGTGCAGCACATAACAGTTCACAAGACCACACACAGTGCAAATATACACCAGCGTGAGACGCTTCACACACTCTGGAAGGAAAGATGGAAGATAACAGTGGATTTCAGTGATGGAAAAGTGAGGTAATATTTAGGGGGATGTTGCTGTTCAAGCAGAATTTTAAGCCACGTATACCTGCACTGCAAGCACTCCTTTAAGAAACGCCTGAACACGGCTGTAGAACTCTGCTGCAGTGCTAAAGGACATTTATAAGATGCACAGATAAATAAGATGCAAAAGTGGATGTGGCGGAAGAGCAGGCGAGATCGCACGCCTTTCAGTTCAGGATTGTGATCGGGTTCGATTCATGGCAGATGCAGGCGCCATTTAAAACCTGAACAGAAATCCCATTTTCTAGAAAATCATCAAAATAAATGGTGCTTATACCCTGAATAATCCCTGTTCAACATATCTTGCATTCCAAACAGAAACAAAATCATTAGTACACAAACTAACTAGTACTCTAACAGTGTAACGCTTCTACAGCAGGAGTCCAGGTTTGTTTTGTTTTCGCGCTCCTTCCCCTCGCCTTTCCCTTGCACGCAACATGCTGACGAAACTCCACGTGCCATGAAACGACCAAACTATATGACCGCATGAAGCATTACAACAGGAGAGCAGCCGAGTGCCATTGTGACAAATATCAACTCTGCACGAAAGACATGCAATATTTCACTTTAACACACAAACTCGGTTGGCAGAACGTTTAATTAAAAGAACATACCTGTGATATGAAAACATTACTTCTCATTAACTTTAAATGTATCCATTTACATTCTTTTAGTAATGAGTCAATAGTAATTATATGAATTTTGCAATTTAACTTATTAATTCAATATTTATAGATTTTATTTAATCAATAAAAATAATAATGAATGTCAACCGCAGTGAATTTAATTGCTGAAATAATAGTAATACAATTCTATAAATTACTCATAATATATTAATATTCATGTATAATATATAAATACCAAGAATTAATTGTTCATACTTATCATTTACCACATTTAATTTAATCATTTCAACAATTTGTTACATTTTTTATGTGAATATTAATCATAATTATTGTCAATGTTATTATTCACGTTTTTTTTTAATAATTGAATCACATTTAAATATTTGATTTTCTTATCATTAATCGAATTAATTACATTTATTACTTTAAATGCCTTTCTCAAAACTTTTATTACTACTGTTAGTACTGCTACTAATATTAATAAAAAGAATAATAATAGAAATACTAATATTATTAATAATTCTGCTGGGAGGGAAAAGGAATATGTTTATGATCAGAGAATCTGGATTATAATTTTGTAGTAAAATATATAAATAAACATTTATGGTGATGCAATTGAGGATTGGATGAATGGCAAGTTTTTGTTCACATTAGTTTTGCAAATATACATATTGCAAAATAAATACTGTGTACTGTATTGCCTCTCTTGCGCTCTCTCCTGCCTCACCTTTCTCTCTCTCCTGCCTCGCCTTTCTCTCTCTCCCTCTCTCTCTCTCTCGGCGTACATTGTTGCTACATTATATAAACCTATTGTATTAGTACAGTGTGCAGACGAAATATCAAACCATAACACTGCTTTTACTGAGCAAACCACACTGTGTTCCAGCACAACTCTCTGCCTAAACACTGCTCACCAGCTTCCCCAATTAGATCCAACACAGTCCTTTCTCTTTCTTTCTCTCCTTTTTCTCCTCTATCTTTCTTTCTTCTTTACTCTCCTCTTTTCTTTCCCTTCCCCTTTTTCTTTTAACCTTTTTCTTCCTTTTTCCTTATTTCTTTAATCTTCTCTTTTCTCTCCTTTCCTTTCTCTTCTCTTTCTATTTTCCTTCCCTTTCCTTCTTCTTTTCCATTTTCTATATTTCGTTTCTTTTCTTTCCTTTTCCCTTTTTTTTTTTTTTATGCATTTTGACTTTCATTTAATTCAAATTTGCTTAAAACTAAATGATTCTGATTCTGTCCACATTTTATAATTCATAGTGTTTGGTATTCGTATGTAATGTAACTTATATATCACATTGTTACATTTATAAAGTTATTTCGCTAAAATATATCATTATATTTTTGAAATTATATATTATCATATTTTCTTTGCATCTGTTTTTGCCTCGGCTGCTGTTTCTATTTTCACTCGCCTCCTTATTTCTTCCTTCTCTTTTTTTTTCTCCTCCAACAGTTTTCAAGCTGCAGATATTTTGCCTACAGTGTCCACTTTTGTGTTTTTTTTCCCCTGTAGTTTTTTTTTTTTATATAGTTTCTGAATATAATTATTTTAAAACTTTGAATCAAATTACATGGTACGGTGTTCCGAAACATTGCAGCAGCTGTTTGTCATAGTAAAGTGTACTGACAGCTTTGAGCGAAACTTCTCTCCCGGTGTTCAGCCCCGTTTCTGCCTCTTTCTCCTTTTCTTGTTTCCATATGCAGTTATTTATTCGATGCGATTGAGATAAATTATTGCCATTCTGAGTATAAAAATTTTAGTTTTTTCCTGTCTGGCTTTTGTAATATATTATACATTTTTGAATTTAGTTTGTAGTTTGGCTTTTTTACTAATACCATCGAACATTTTTGATTTACTCAAATCTTTAAATGGTTGTATCTAAATTATTGCATTACTGTTAGGCAACTAAAAAATTACACATATACTGTATATATATATATATATATAGTAATTATTTCATTTACCTTTCACAATCCCTGCATTTCAATTCAAGGGATTATATATATATATATATATATATATATATAATCAGAATATGATATTTAAATATTCATATACAATTGGGACAAAAGTATTTAGATTTGTATTAATCTTTTATATATATATATATATATATATATATATATATATATATATATATATATACACACACACACACACACACACACACACACACACACACACACACACACACACACAGTGGAACCTCGCTACTTGCGACTTTGACACTTGCAACCTCGATAGTTTGCTACGTTTTATTTGGGAAGTTTTGCGAGAAGCTGCGAGTGGCTCGAAAGTTCGGAGTAACATTTCAAAAAACGATTTTTTACTAATAAATTACATAAACATCTTTAAAAAACTATTTTTATTATTGTATTATTCACGTGAAGTAGTAAATAAAACATTTATGACAAGAATTTCACAATTCTTGTTGACTTTACAGTACAGTACATGTACAATTCCCCTTCCATCAAAGTGAGATCCATGGTGTTATGGTTTACATGAGTTGGAGTGGAAGATCTTTAGTGGCCTGTTATAGAGCTCCAACCCTATCAAACACCTTTGGGATGAATTGAAACGCTGACTGCACTCCAGACCATTCTCACTTCACCTACATCAGTACCTGAATTTACTAATACCCTTGTAGCTTTGTAGTGAGATTTTATCCTCACTTTTTTTCTGAATTTCTGCTCCATCTAAAATATGGAACAACTCCCTCTGCATTCCGTTAGATTCTGAAAGAAAAAAGTGCACCTTTCAATCGAAGCACTTGCGGTAGAACATAGTAGACCAAACATCCAGACAGTGTGTGCAGGTCCTGTTCCTGCGTTCGTGTACATTAGCAGGTTATGGTGTGAGAGTCGGGCTGCAGTGCAGTGACTATTTGCGAATGCTAGTGGTCTGGAAGCAGGAGGCCGGCGCAGATGTAATTATGGGATGGATTGTAAGGGAGCAGAAGTCACATAGAAGTCCACTGCTCAGCAGAAACACACTGAGCACCTCACTTGTCTTTCTGTGATCCCTGACCTCTGTGTGTCCGCCCCCACCTCGCGTTTGTGTGTGTGTGTGTGTGTGTGTGTGTGTGTGTGTGTGTGTGTGTGTGAGACAAAGTGCTTGCCGCCATATTGCAGACATTATGGTCATAGACTCTCATAGAGTCTGTAAATGACCTCTTTCTGCTTTTTGTTATGTCCTATGGCTTTAATGCACTTTTTTTTATTTATTTATTTATTTTTATTTTTAAATACACACTAGAATTATATTCAGCTTTCAGCCTGGCAATCAGATCATACAGTAAGTAGACTCCAAGAGGGAAAGCTGTCCTTTCATTTTTATGCCTTAATGCATCTTGAGTAGCCACTTGTGATTTCTCCAATCTTATTTATTTATTTTTTTACCTAAATATTTGTCAAAGGCAAAGAGTTTTTACCTTCACGTGGGTTTCAGATACACGTGTTCTTCCTGCAGGACTCTTTTCATTGCTGAATCCCAAATTGGATTCTGACATCGATTTGTACACCGTATTCTGGACCACATAGTGAATATTCAGACATCTGGGATTCAGGTTTGCTGTGTTTAAACAGCTTACAATAAAAAATATTGTACATAGAATTCAGTCAGCAGTATTGCCAATACACACTGTCTTGTATAATATTTCTTCCCACTTGAGATCGTGTGACACTTTAATTGCAAATATGTCACTAATTATCACTACTAGTTCTACAGATTTCACAGCGACGAGTGTGAATACTTGTGCGAAACGATATACATGGAATTGGTATGGGTTTTTTTTTTTTATTGTGATTCGATTTGTGACAGAAGAGTATCTGCAAGAGTGAAAGAGAAAGTTTATAGGACTATGATGAGACCTGAGATGTTGTATGGTTTAGAGACAGTGGCATTGAGTAAAAGATAGGAGGTGGAGCTGGAGGTAGCAGAGCTGAAGATGTTGAGGTTTTCATTGGGAGTGATGAGGATGGACAAGATTAGGAATGAGTTTATTAGAGGGACAGCGCATGTAGGACGTTTTGGTGACAAGGTGAGGGAGGCGAGAGTGAAATGGTTTGGACATGAGTTAAATTGGTAGAAGAATGCTGAGGATGGAGCCACCAGGCAGGAGGAAAAGAGGAAGGCCAAGGAGGAGGTTTATGGATGTGGTGAGGGAAGACATGCAGGTAGTTGGTGTGAAAGAGGCATATGTAGAGGACAGGGGGGTATGGAGACGGCTGATCCGCTGTGGCGACCCCTAATAGGAGAAGCCGGAAGAAGAAGAAGAAGATTCTTAAAAAAATAATGATAACAAAATAATGATCTTTTTGACAGTCCTGATGTACCACTTTATAGACAAAAGTTTGTGGACACCATGATTATAAGATTTGCTTGTGTGCTTTTAAACCATCCTACCCACATTTACTCCCTATCTGCTGTTAGTATAAACTCCAGTCTTCTGGGAAGATGTGGAGATTTGCACACATTCAGCTACTGATGTAAATTAAGCGAGGAGGAACCGGGTGCAGTCAGTGTTCCCATTCATCCCAAAGGTGTTCAATAGGGATGAGAGCTCTATAGCAGACCACGAGATCTTCCACTCCAACTCATGTAAAGCATATTTTCATGGAGCTGGCTTTTGGCATTGCCATGCTGAAACACGTTTGAGTCTGAACTGAAAGAAGAATTATAATGCTACCACCTCCAAAGTTTGCGAAAGAACCACATTGGGGTGTGTGTTAAATCAATAGTCGTGTACATTGCGATGGCCGCGCCGTCATGCGCTTTTGTTTTCCATTTTGATCTCGTTTCTGATTAGTTTAGACGTATTGATTGGTTTTCCTGAGTGTGTTCACCTGTTTCAGGTTTGATTTATATCCTCCGTATTGCCGTGTCCCTTTTGTGAAGCCTCATTGCAGTGTTGCAGTGTTCCTCATGTCTTGTTGGTTCTGACCCTGTTTCTTTTTCTGGAAGTATGGATTTTTCTCCTGTCTGCCCGTTTGGACTTTCCTATGGATCGTGGATCTTCTTTTTTTTTTTTTTTCGTGCTGTGCATGTATGAGCGCACACACAAATGCTGGGCAGGAGTAAAAAAAAAAGAATTTGTTGTCGTCATATTGTTCTTGGTGTTTATAGGTGACCTGCTGTGATCTATTAGGCAACAGATGACAAGTTGGCTTTTTCTTGTAAACTTACAATTTGTTTCTGCGATCAGGTTATTTAAGTGAGTTTAAGTGAAGGAATTAATGGTGGTTTTTATGCTTATCAACACTTACTGATGTGTAAATATAGCAGTTATAGAGGACAGAGGTGTGTGTGTGTGTGTCAGTGTGTGTGTCAGTGTGTGTGTGTGTATATGTGTGTCAGTGTGTGTGTGTGTGTTCTCTCTTTCGAGCGAATCTATATGCAGTGCTAATGAGAATGAGTTGTTTATGCGAAGTGGTTGAAAGTGTTAATGACTCCATGAAAACCGGTGTGAAATCACACAACGCCGTTCTTCATGTCACTGCGAAGGCACGCGATTGTGCGCGCATCCAAGCCTGATCCTCTATTCTGACAAAAGTTTGTGGACACCTAATGATTAGATTCTACATGCTTTTGAACATCCCATGGAGTGTGGAGATTTGTGATCATTACGCTACAAGGGTGTTAGTAGTGATGCAGGTGAGGTGACGAGGCCTGGGGGTGCAGTCACCGTTCACATTCATCCCAATGGTGTGCAATATCGGTGCGGGTTTTTCTGTTTACATTTTTCTTCTTTTTTTTATGAAAGAATGTCATATGTATGTTTTGAGATTGTGTTAAATGCTGTAAAGGTTTTTATCACTGTCGTTTACATTACAACAGTTTTCTTCCCAGCTTCTCTCTTTCTCTTTTCTTGAAGTTACAAGTGCAAATAAATAAATAAATAAATAAACAGATACCGTTTGTCATGTTGCTGAACAACAGAAAAGCGCAAAGCCTCTCCACAGAGCAAACTTTATTTATTTATTTATTTATTTATTTTATATAATAAATCTGTTGCACTCGAGTGTCCGTAATACAAATCTGTTGTTACTATAGAAACAATAACATCGAAATATTACATAAGTGTAAAAGCTTATACAGAATGCATGTAAAGCCTCCTGATCAATCAGAAACAAGAATTCAACATTTTTGTCAATCATTTAAAATCATTTCCTGAATAGATTTTGCTTTAAAAGGAAATATGAGATATATATATATATATATATATATATATATATATATATATATATATATATATATATATACATTATATGGACAAAAGTATTAGGACACCTGACTTTTCCAGCCATATGTGATTTTTCTTCAAACAATTACCCCAAAATTGGAGGCACACATTTGTACAGAATGTAATGTAGATGATATGAGATTAAATGTTCATTTCCCTTAAACTAGGAGACCCAAACCTGTACCTGTACAATACCCCTGTTCACAAAGCCAGCTCCATGAAGACTATTAAATACCTTTTGGATGAATTGGAACACTTACTGCACCCCAGGCCTCCTCACCTCACCTACATCAGTACCAGTTCAGTTTAAGCACTTCTTCACATCTTTACAGACACACTTTTAAATCTAGTGGAACATCTTCCCAGAAGATTTTTAAAAAAAAGTGGGGACTAAATGTGAAATTTAGAACGCACATTTGATCCTATTGTTTAAGTGTCCAAAAACTTTTGTCCATCAAATGTACGTACATGCATTTAATGAGTAAAGGTTCCTCCTGTGTTGGTCCACTCATTGAAAATGAAACATTCCGATTCCCTTTTGCTGACATTAACACGTGTGCGCGTGTGCGTTTTGTTCCGTTTAGAGACAGTGCATCGGCACATGCAGCATTACGAAGTGGAATACTTGCAGTTTGCATTCCGCTGGATGAATAACCTGCTGATGAGAGAGCTTCCTCTGCGCTGCACCATCCGACTGTGGGACACCTACCAGGTAACACATTACTATTGGTTGATGGAGCATGTAATTGTGAGCCTGTTGAAAAGAGCGGCAGTGGCAGGGGCCGTTTGGTTTCGCGCAGCGCCGCTGATGGTTCAGTCGAATCCGGATTACAATAACAGCTCTTCCACATGCCCTGCATTCACACGTGTGCTGCAATTAGAACACAAACACTGTGAATCATAGATGACAGTTGAGTCCTTGAAGAATTTTTTTTTCTTCCCTTTTTTATGCTACGTGATACGTTTTATACTGTTGTCTACTGTTTATACCGCTTATGAATTGGAAACAGGAGGCTTAGACAACTCTCAGATTTGTTTTTTTTTTTTAAGTACTATTTAATAAAATTTTTTTTTTTTTTTTTTATGTAATGAATTTTATGTATTTATTTATTTACTTTATTTATTAAATTGTTTCCTCTTTACAGCTTTAGTTATGTTTGTGTGTTGTAATGATGTAATATATGTTGATAGATGATGCTGCATTTTGGTTAAAATATATTATAGATATAGGCAAACCAAAAAAAAGTAAACTATGGGATTATAAACATTTCATTTACCTTTTTTTATGATTATTTCGAGAAAGATGACTCGCATGCATACATGGGCCATTTAGTATAGACCTGGAACTTTGCCCTCTTTCGGGGGCACATCAGGGCATGCTACATTTTTACAATAGCGCACAGATCTCTGTTTTCTGTCTTCCCTTTCGGTGGGCTTTTTATATTCCTCCCGACGAACCGTGTACACTCGAGTCTCCTAGTCGCTATCTGTGGTAGCTCGTAGCCTCGCTGTCCTTGGTGCTGATGTTAGGCAGCCGGCTATACAGGGAAATAATTACCATATAGGAGGCAAACTCGTCCCCAAGCTTCGGCCTGCGTAGTATATTTTACTGTTTGAAGGCTGCGCTATTCGGCTCTTGTGTTTTTATTATCGTACAGAATGAAAGATCTAGCCTGAGGTCAGAACGGTTAATGCACTAAGAGTTGGGATAACCGATGCTCAGTACTAATGTACTATGCAGAATTTCTGCTTCAAAACAAACCACCTATAAAAATAAGAGCGTTCCAAAGGGGTGCATTTACACGCTTGCTCTGGAATGTGGAAAGTGCAGTATTGACTACGCTCCCTGAGTGGAAGGCATGATATATTCTCCTTCCCCCGTCAATCACGCCGACACTTGGCAGTTGTGGGCGTCTGTGAGAGGATGCATGCGGAAGGATGCAGGCGTGTTATTCCACCCCGGGGTGCAGTATTAGCAGAAGTTGGAAAAGATGCTTCGGAGGAGGCACGTCACGGCCTTTTGTCCTCCACGATTGGTCGAATAAAAGAAGAGGCCAAGACACCTACTATGACTAGACACTAGACTATACAGACGATAGTAGGAATTCTGGAATGTGTCCTGGAAATCTTTTAATCGAGCATGTCATGCCCCTTGTGCGATGCACGCCGGATCTCCGCAACAGTGTCGAAACGGCGACCTTTGAGCCGGAGCTTCATCTTAAGAAAAGATGAAGATTCATCTCTTCGGGAAGAGGGCGAAGGTGGGATTGCGTTGTTTCGAGTGGAAAGCTGTGAAACGTGTGAGGACAGCTCGTTGCCAGGGTGTTGCTATCCATGATGAAATCGCAGACGTGAGATCGTCAGAATAGCACCAGGTCAACACAGGACCGTGTCTTTTGGCACACTCACTTATGAAGTCCGGTGCTCCCTGTGACTGTGCGTGCAGCCCTGTGCCAATATCCGTTGGCGTGTTACCAAACTAATCTTGAACCTTTTTTGATACCACCTCATGATGGAGAAGTTGGAGACAAATATAAATGTTTAATAATAAACGCATGTAAGATAAATAAACTATTTATTCATTCTAGTTTCCCAGTAAATGGGACTATTTTATCCACACAGAAAATACACCAGAGGTTTTAGTGTGTGTCAAGCAACAGATCAATCTCTCTCTTTCTCTCCCTCTCTCTTTTTCTCTCTCCCTCTCACTCTCTCTCTCTCTCTCTCTCTCTCTCTCTCTCTCTCTATGAAGAATAGAGGAAAGGGCTCTGAAGGACCATTACTTTATTACGCCATTGTTGAATTAGTTACTCATCGAATAAGCCCTGTGTGTGTGTGTGTGTGTGTGTGTGTGTGTGTGTGTGTGTGTGTGTGTGTGTGTGTGTGTGTGTGTTTAAACTTGTTCTGTTAATCTATGCTTTCAGCTCATGTAATTTGTGTATTTTGAGTGACCGACCTCTCAACACCGCCACAAGCACTCCTACTGATTGCCTTGGCGTATTCGTTTTCTGACTGAGTACACAATGAATAAGAAAGTTGCCTCGGAAATAACACAGATATGCGTGTCAGCGGATGTATAGACGTTCTTACTATTACACTTTTTTTACACTTTGAATCTCATTCTAAAGCTCTGTGTTCAGCACAGCCGTAGGGAAACGCCCGGGGCGCCGTTTCAGATACGCTCAATATGCAGCCGGTGTCTGAGCGCCTCGTAACGCTGTCATCTTTTATTGTGGTCCATCTGCAGTCTAAAGACTCGAGTCTGAGAGTGACAGGAAGTCCATGCGAGTTAACACAACAGCATTGCTCACGACGGAACGATGGTTCACGCAGCCACATCAGTAAATCCCAACACGGTTTGACAGTATGTGTGTGAGATTTTATTGCTAATCCATGTTTGGTGAAATGCAGTTACTATAACTATAGAATTACATTTAATCCACCGGATACACACTATATTGCAAAAGTATTGGGACACCTGAGTTTTACAGCCATATGTGGTTCTTTTAGGACAAAGTCGTAGGCATGCAATTGTGGATGCAGATTTTCCCTTCACTTAAACTGAAGAGACTCGAACCTGTTCCAGCATTACAGTGCTCCTGTCCACAGAGCCAGCACCATGAAGATATGGTTTTGAATGGGTTGAAATGGAAGATTGTATGTGGCCTGCTTTAGAGCTATTAAAACCTGTTAAACACCTTTTGTGATAAATTGGAACACTGACTGCACCACAGGCCTTGTCACCTTACTGATATTCGGACCTAATTTTGGAACATCTCAGAATAGTGGAGGTTATGATAACTAGGGTTGTAAAGGGGCAACAGACCTTTTAATGGGAGCTTCATTGTGGAAATTTGGGAAAAGTTGGAAACTTACTGGGAAATAAGGGGGAAAGTTTTATTGAAACTGTATCATATACAAACATACATACATATATTTTGTTTGGTCAAAAGCTGACATGCATTCAACATGTTACAGATTTTAGATGCTATTTTTTACTTTGATTTACCGTAATTTCCGGACTATAAAGCGCACTCATATATATGCCGTGCAGCTCAGAACACAGGTGAGGTGCGTTTTTTTTTTTCGTTTCCGTTCGGAAATTTCATTGGTCTAATGTTTTGGGGTTCAGTTTTTTGGCTTGAAGTTTGTGAAACCGGGAAAAACCCAGGAAAAATTCATAAATAAGCTGCTGCGTTGTTTAAGCAGCGGAGTTCAAAACGTGGGAAAAAAGTAGCGGCTTACAGTCCGAAAAATACGGTAAATTAAAATTTGAATAGTTCCCCCCCCTAATGAGGAAGCCAGAGGTGAGTGTGTCAATAAAAATCTCTCTGGCAGAGGGAGAAAGAAACCTTGACCTTATAAAATACGGTAATTGTTTGTTAATTGACATGAATACTCTACAAGTGCTACAAGAACTTTTCCATTTAAGTTCCCTTTTATTGACCTGCAAATTTGTACATTCCCAGTTTATTCCTAGTAATTCCTGTTTATATCCATATATTCCCATTAATTTCGATGGAAAGTTTCTTGTTTTAAATTCCTGGAATTTTGCAACCCTAATTATAACAACAAATAGGGACTAAATGTGGAATAGGATATTGTGTCCACAAACTTTTGCCCACATAATGTAAGTAATATGACCATATATTAAAGATTTTGAGATCATGACACTTATGTAATGTTGAATTGCATTAGTGCTCCTACATTTTATTCTACATGCATTCCAAAATAAAAGATCCATCTGTTGTTGTTTTTTTTTCTTTCTTTTTCCCTAAACCTACTTTCAATCTACCACATCTATAGTGTGTGCTTGGTTACCAGGGACAACGGGTTTAATGTGCTCTCCCAGACCGCACACGTTCTCCGCGTGATAGCAATGCTTCTTTTCTTTTTTCTTTTTTTTTATCAAATAAACGAATGCTTGAATATATAAGTGTGTCCATGGAAGGACGGATGCAGACCTGCAGATTTCGATATGATTTAATAAAGTTCGGAGTGCTGCAATAGGAGTACAGACTGAAATATAGCTGTGTCCTGCTGAGATTATGGGCCTAAGATGCGTAATGGAGCATAAATATTGTATAGTGTTTTCAGGCAGGGAAAAACACACTTGCGCGGAGGTCGCAGTAATTAACTTTGCAGCCGTGCTGGTGTGAGCAAGGCCTGGCACGTTGTTTCCAATTGGTCCTATTGCATGACAAGGTCTTCTGTATGGTAGAGGGGACAAGCTGATAGATATCTGCTGCAAAACAGTGTGTGAATAAGTATTTGTAAATATGGACATGTACAATAGTAATGCATTTGTTTTTTTGTTTTTTTACATGTACAGCATTTAGCAGACGGCCTCATCAAGAGTGACTTAGATTTGTCTCATATATATTTAACTGAGCACTTGAGGATTAAGGGACTTGCTCAAGGGTCCTGTAGTGGCAGCTTGGTGGTGCTGGGATTTGAACTCACGACCTTCTGATCAGTCCACTGTCTTGATTACTGAGCTACCACTTCCCATACCACGTATTAGACATTACCTTAGGCATGGTTTTAAAGTGGCATTAGCTATATAAGGAATGAACTAGCTTTCAGTGACATATAATGGTTTTCAGTTCAGTTAGACTTCCAGCACATGGGGGAAACCCATCTGTTGAAGTTGAATGTATTAGTATGAGCATGTATTGCTGGATATATATCACTTTGCAGTATGATCATAATGAATTATTGAATGTTTATATACTGTAATAAAAATGCAAAGTGAATGCAGAAATACAATGTATAAAATATATCTGCTATAATGCTTATACATATATATTCGTACTGAATATATATACCATAGCGATGTTTGAATGCACTGATAAATAATGCTGCTCCAGAGCAAGACGCACTCCATGGGGGCAGGACATGTACTCTCTGGAGGGCGTTTAATTGGAGGAACAGGAGACTAGTGCAGGACGAGTCACTCCACAAAAAACTAGCACTTTTGATTGGACAGACACGTGAACTCGACTTCCCCTGCAGACAAACAAAAATGCAGAAAAACGCAAGAGCTTCAGGCGTGCTTTCGCTGGCACTCGGTACATTTGCAAGTTGGAGAAAACAAACAAACGTGTTTGCAGCACTAAAAAAAGAACAAATTAGCGTATATGGCAAGAGCATATAAATACAGAGAGCAAATGAACAGCAATAAATATTTTTTCTCTTTCATGGTGTTGCACACTTCTAGACACACCTCCGTTACACAGTCCAGATGGCACTAATACTATGACACAGTGATGTAAGCCAGACATGCCGTATTAAATGTAATGACGGCGTAATAATTGTAAAATGTGCGTTAATTGGATCTAATCTAAATTACAGAATTTTTATTCATCGTTTTTTTACTAATATTACATTAACGGCATTTGGCGGACGTCCTTATCCAGAGCGACTTACAGTTATCACATTCATACAACTGGACAGTTCAGGGTTTTGCTCAGGGGCTCAGCTGTGGCAGCTTAGCGGTGCTGGGATTCGAACTAACAACCTGCTGATCAGAAGTTAAACATCTCAACCAATACGCTTGTTAATATGTGTAATATGTCAGTGTTTACAGGGAATTGATATGTGCTCTATATAATCTATAGCTTATTATGAGCAGATGAAATGTTTGCCGTTTATTTAACATGTATGGACGGGATCTCAGGTGCTTCTAGGCTTTTTGGTTTCTCAGTAACGAGAAGAATCATTTGTTAATCAATTCGTTAATCAATGAAAGTATTCATAATTGCAATAATCACTGTAATTTTTGGCAGTAATCATTTATAGTGAATAATTTGAGGAATAAAAAACGTTCACGCTGTTGCAGACACTTGCACTATGAGAAGCCGGGCGTGTTAGAAGGACCCTGGAAGAGAGTGATTGTGTGGACAGCCCTGGCTGGAGGCACCATGTATAAACATTGAATAAAACACCACAGAGCATGCTGTTGAAGGAGCATATATACTGTATTGCTTTGCTTTGGTCGGACCAAACATCAACACCGCAGCATGGATTATTTTACTGTACCGGCTTGCACTGTTCTGTTTTATTCCGTGCGCATCTATGCTACCATTAGCCAGGTGTAAATGTAAGCCACCAACAGGTTTGAGGGTCTGTTGCTATTTCAGCCACAGCAGGTCCTCCAATAGGACAGGCTTCTCGCAGGGTAGGTGTCACACAGCTCTGGTTCCTAACAGTCGAAATGTCACTGGCAAATATGAATTACTACATTTGGGGAAAGCGATACACACACACACACACACACACACACACACACACCAGCCCTGTGGGCTTACAAAAATCTCCCTTGCTAGGCCAAGCAGAAGTCAATAATGGAAGGATATTACTTAATGCGTGTTATTGATTCCCTGATTTTCCCAAGTAAGGGGCAAAAGAAGCAAGAAAGCACAAAGAAATGATGGATTATACACATAAACCTGATTTAGATGCTTAGCCTTCTCTTTTCAGATGACTCAATTGAATTTTGCAAGGTCTAGATCGTGCAGCAGGATATAATTGTGTACAGTTCTGAGCTCTTTGAATTGTGTTCCTCAGATCGATTCAGAGAGAACGGACTAACAGTACAAAAGAACAAGAAAAGAACACACAGTGTGTTTTGAAGGGTAGATGAAAGGGTTAAATATATCGGCCATTGTCTCAGGACTTTACTCTCGCTAAATTGCGAGGTACAGCGCAGTGAAAGGCTAAACGCTCGTAGCTCAATCTCTATAGCAGAACACTCAAGATCTTACACACCAAACAATGTAAAAAAAAATTATTAAAAATAAGGACATCTTCATAGAGCAGGCTCATGCTCGAACAGGTTTGAGTCTCCTAGTTGAAGGGAAAATTTAAAGACATCCTACGCAATTGTGTGTTGTAACAGTTTGAAGAAGAACCACATATGGCTGAAAAGGTCAGGTGTCCCAATACATTTGTCCATTTCTGTTTAGTTCGATTTTATTTATATATCACAAAGTAGATTTACAGAAATCCGGATCTAAATTAAAATTCGAATAGATCCCCCCCTAATGAGAAAGCCAGAGGTGAGTGTGTCAATAAAAATCTCTCTGGCAGAGGGAGAAAGAAACCTTGAGAGAAACCAGACTCCTAAAGAAGCCCATCCTCATCTGAGTGACTCCCAGTAGCGTGAGGACTAAAGTAGTACTTAGTGTATTAAACAGAACTCGAGTATTAGCATCATTAGACTTTTCATTTTTTTATATCATTAGAAGAATACTGAGGATGGAGCAACAGGAAGGAGGAAAAAAGGAAGGCCAAGGAGGAGGTTTATGGATGTGGTGAGGGAAGACATGTAGGTAGTTGGTGTGAAAGAGGCAGATGTAGAGGACTAGGGGGTATGTAGACAGATGATTCGCTGTGGCGACCCCTAATGGGAGAAGCCGAAAGAAGACAATTTTTAGTTTTTTCGTCACACACTGGTGTCACCTGATCAGTACTGGAGACTTCAGTGTGAACTCTTCTTTGCATAAGCCACCTTAAGGGTCTCCAAGGAAGTACATCTCCAGCCATCTTTTGCTGTCATGGTATCAGTAGCCGTGAGAGCTTTTCAGGTGCTGTCTGCCGTCTCTGAGTATAGATCAGAGAAGGAACACAGATTATTAGGCACATTCATGAGCTCACAGACACACACGATTGCCTGGTGTCACTCTGATCGACCGAATAGAGTGCATTTCTCCCACCGAGAAGGCACAGCCTGGTTTGCTTTCTTGGACTCCAGACTGTGTTGAAATTCTAAAATCATTGTCATTACAGTGGTTGTGTACTTTTCTGGTTCAAGTGTTTAGAACAGGGGTGTCAAACCTAATCACATAAGGGGCCAAAATCTAAAGCACAGTCTAAGTTGAGGGCCAAATTGTTTATTGAGATTGAACATTTTTGGCTGAAGCGGCAGTAAACCTCTCCTGCTGCAATTGCAGTCTGCCTTCTAATTCTTGGACAATTTGATGAGGGTATATTTAGCATACAAAATGCCAGTTGTACTCCTTCAGCACCGACTCTGCCTCATAACACAAATAACACACCTGGTCATAAGTACAGCATGTGATTTTTGAGCATTGCATTCCACATTTAGTCCCAATTGTCTCTTATAATTCCCTCCACTCTTCTGGGAAGATGTTCCACTAGATTTTGGAGTGTGCTTATGGATATTTGTGTTCAACAGCCACAAGTATATTAAGGAAGGCAGGTACTAATTTAGGTAAGGAGGCCTGGGGCACAGTCAGCGTTCCAATTCATCTCAAAGGTGTTCAGCAGGGATGAGATCAGAGCTCTATAGCAGGCCACTCAAGATCTTCCTCTCCAAAGCATGTAAACCAGATCTTCAAGGAGTTCACTTTGTGCTCACAACTGAGCGCCTCCAGTTTTGTGGTTAAAGTTTGGATAATAACTACATATGGCATATGGGTCTGGTGACCCAATACTTTTGGCAATATCGTGTATATTCGCTTTCGGTAAATTAGAAACACTGCACTCTAGCGGTGGGACGTCACGAATTCGAAGTGCATTGCGAGAGATGTAGTTTACGGGCAACTTACCAAGTAACGTACACTTTAAAATTAGCATAGAATTTATTTGAGACATTGAATGGCGAGGCGGGCCGGATCCAGATTCGCATTGAGTTTGACACCTGTGATTTCGAAAATCTTGCATGTCATCTGTTTTTTTTTTAAAAGGTGCCCATGAAACATTTAAAATCAAGGGATAAACTTAGATGGACAAAGTCCTCAAGGTGAGCTGTATGTATGTTTATACAGGGTTTGTGTATTTGGATGTAATGGTGTAATCGGCCCTCCATTGGACAGCACTGGAACAGAAGCTTCTGCTGTTTGTACTGAAGCCTATGCTGAAGTAATTCAGTAAACTGTTCGTTCTGCCAGTGTTATATTTCCAGAGGTTTTACTTTAGGAGATAAATGCTTTATTTATTCATTTTGACCATTTTTGTCTAGCAGGGCAAACGCTGTAGAAGCTAACACTCAATATCCTCCATATTCATGAAGTCTCACTTTAATTGATTTGCAGAATACAGGTTGAAATCAGCATCGAAACGATGGAAATGTCTTTGGTTTTTTTGTTTGCTTCTTTATTGAACCACTTGTTTGGGCCTATAGGTAAAATTGGGGATTGTTTTCTCTCTTTTCACTACGGATTTTTTTAAAAGATGGCTTCGGGGAGAAGAAAAAGCTGCTTATCCTAACACTTTCCCTTCGTTTTTTTTTTTTTTGCAACGCAGAACGAATTGCCGTTTAGATTTTTCTCCGAGTCCGTCGTTGAATTCCTCAACCGAGGCCAAGAATAGAATGTAATTCGCCTGTGCATATTTAATGCATAACCAAATATGCATTCGATGACTGACTCGCTGCCTCACCCTCTGTCATCCTCCCTTCAACTTAAACATCTTGATGGGTTGAATTAGGCACGTTTCCATGCTAAATATTGAATGTCCCTCTGAAAACAAGGACCTTAACTTCCTCTCGCTCAGTTTTTTCTCTCTCCAAGCGAGAGAATGCATTTTGTTGTGTCTACATCTGTGCTGCTTATTGATGTCTTGCTGTTGTGCTGTGTGTTTCTGCTCATTCTCTGTGTTGTTCTCAGAAGCCTGTTTTTCACCTCTCCAAGGTCCTATTAGTAAAACTCCATGCTGCATCTCTGCCAAGCTGCGACAGGGAACGAGGCTTCCAAGCTTTCAGATACTTGCGAAATACACTTGATGTATATTTTGCGAGGCAGGACTTCTAGTTCCAAATGCATTGGCAACTTTGCCTAGCTTTACACAGAGTATAATTATATATTTGTATGTAAATTCTAGCCTGTTTTAATCGTCACATTTATACATTGCACAGTTCTGCACGTACTACCTACATCTGCAAAGCTACATTGATTCTAGAGTTGTTATGATGTCACAACTTTGGGATTGTTCTTCACTTTTAAAACTTCCTTTTGGCTTCTCCCATTAGGGGTCGCCACAGCGGATCCGTATTCATGATCCGCATTCATGATCCGCATGTTCAATTTGGCACGTTTTTACACTGGATGCCCTTCCTAACGCAACCCTCCCCATTTATCTGGGCTTGGAACCGGCACTAAGAGTGCACTGGCTTGTGCAACCCTAATGGCTGGGGTTGGTTCCCTGAAAAACCGATTGTTTTTCACTTATGAATTTCAAAATTCTCTAATTTTTTTTTTCTCCCAACCGGAGAGCACCACCTTTCCTCACAATCTTTCTCTAATTGGTCTTACAAAGACAGAGTGATGAATAGGTAAGGGATGGAAATGGCGGTCCCAGAAATATCTTCTTGTGTTCTGTGTGAGATGGTTGTACGTGCTGGGTTTCAGGATACAGCCTTTTCTAGTAAGCCCTTCCTTTTTCCGCCGTGTCTTGCTGAAGTTGAAACGAAAGCAGGTAGTAACTGAGTTGAAATTGCCACCAAAGTCAAATATAGTCAGAGCTTTGGCAGAGAAGTGACACGTGGGTAAGATACTGAGTTCTGCAGGTTGTTAGTGCAGGTTAAAGCCTGTTTACATGCTTATAGTCAAGAGGAGCTTGATTCGTCAGTTTGAGGGGATCTGCTAAAGGATCCCAAGACTTCCATAAACCATTCGTGAGATATAATCTTTTTCTAGAATATTCTAGCTTTGTTTCTGGACATGCATCTATCCATCGAGATATTCCTGATTTAAACAAAAAAAAATGAAATCACTGTGTACTACAGTGGCAACCTGTAGAATTTTTTGTAATGGCCTCCTAGTAACTGAGAGTTTGCTCCGATTCCTTTAAAAAAAAAAAATGTATACCATCATACCATGATTCCCACCTAAACCCCACATCTGTTCTGGATCTCGTCGCAAATCCCTTTAGGCTCCTGAACACGATCACGGCAATTGTGTCTGCCTGCTGATTGGTCAAGGCCTCCTAATTACTCCACATTACCCATGTACGAACCTCCAAAATGGAAGTGCTGCCCAATTACGCTCATTATGCTACACTTCTCCTGAGCCTTCTTCATCAGAGTGCTTAATTACCAACTTAATTGAACCAATTAAAAACACTTTCCCAGGCTATTTAGCCTGCAGATATTAAAATGATGCTCCTGGTCTCCTGCCCAGTCCTGGCTGCAGTTTCATACCTTCCTCCCAGGCATTGTCTTGACATTGTGAGAATAAGTGAGGCATTCTGTGCTTTGTCAAGACAGATTATTTCAGAATTTGACTGACTATAGTGCAAGCAGGATGAGTAAATGACCGAGCTTCTCTCTCTCTCTCTCTCTCTCTCTCTCTCTCTCTCTCTCTACCTTGATAGTTCACCTTTTAATTACTTTTACAATTGTAATTATTTTCATATATAGTAAGTTATTTATATAAGTTATTTATATAGATTGTAAGACAAATGTAGCCCTCCACTCGTGACTCACCGCTCGTCCATGCTCCCACTACCACATACATATATAGACTGTATAGATTATAGAGTATGGTACTGAACATTGCTCTGTTTTGCTAAATTCTATACTGTAATCTGTTACATTATTAAGAAATTACTTCCAGGAGGTGGGAGCTCAGTGGTTAGGGCATTGGACTTTGGATCAAATCCCACTACCACTGCTGGGCCCTTGAGCAAGGCCCTTAAACCTCCCCTGCTCAGTTGTAAGTCACTCTGGATATATGTGTCTGCCAAATGCCATAAATGTAAATATACCCTATACTGATCATTGTTATTTAAGATCCCTGGGTGCGCTAGGCCATGACTCGACTTTAAGTTACGATGGGGTCATCGGACCGAATCTCCATCGTAGGTCGGGGAATACCTGTAACTATAGTAAAAAAAAAATACGGTGGATTTTGCCAGACACTCAAGCTTTGAGTAACGATATGAAAAAAAGGAAATGTTCGCCATGTCTACTTTTAAACAATAATATTTTCAGCCTTACTCAGTCCTTTTGGAAGAGCACACAGTGAAATTCCTACAAGTGTCAAAATGTTATGCTTTGTCATGTTCCATGGCTGTACAGCAGAGGAGCAATGGCAGCGTGTCACACCGAACATGTCCTCCTCACTAATGCCTCATTAGAGCTGCAGTATGTCTTAGTGTTCTTTAACCTGAAAACAGTAATAGTCCCTGTGTGCCTGTGCCAGGAGTGGTTTGTGCAGCATAGCCATCTGTTGTTTGCAGTGTTTTGTGTGTGTGTATGTGTTAGGAAGGTTAGACTTAAGCTCCACCATCGATCCCTATTAAAGCTCAGTGTCGCTCACAGTAATATTCCTCAGTATGAGATTATCTTTAGTCACATATTGTGTGCAGGTTTAATGAAACTCGGGTCTGTTTTGCACATGTGCTTTATTCATTCCATCCACACCTCTCTCAATACCATCCACCTTCAGATGTTTACCTGCTTTCCTTTCATTTTTGTTATGTTTCTATTGATTATATGCTTTGCAAATGTGTGTGTGTTGGGAGCTTTTGACTGAGTCTTGCCAACCAGCTAATCAGAGTGCCTTTATCCTGTGTGCCATCCCATTCACTGTGCACATAATACTAGGTCTCTCTCTCTCTCTCTCTCTCTCTCTCTCTCTCTCTCTGTTTCTTTGCCTCAGTGTGTGTCTGTATGTCCGGTTGTCTGTTTTGTCAGTGTCTCCCAGAGGCTGCCTGTCTATGTCTCAGCATGTGTCGGTGTGTTCTTTCACTATCTGCCTCTTTGTTCCTGTCAGTGTCTGTCTGTCTCTCAGCATCCGTGTCTGTGTGTAAGTGTGTGCCCACCTTTTTCCTCAAACAGTGTTTGTTAAGTTAATGTATTGAGTTGGGCAGGGTATCATGGCACTTCCTATTACTCTGTGTGTGTGTGTGTGTGTGTGTGTGTGTTATTTTATTTTTTCTCTGAGTATCTTCCTGTCCTTCACACACATCAATAGTGTGGCCTTCAATAATTGAGCAGCTGTGTCTTGCTGTGCAGTGAGCAAGGTTAGTGCACCACTTGAAACACTTGCTAGAGTCAGTGGAATAAAGACATGTGTGTGAGTGTGTGTGTGTGTGTGTGTGTGTCCCATAAGTCATTGGAACAATCTTTTTTTTTTTTTTTTTATTCACTTTGTGTTTTTCCAGGGCTGTTGATTTATAATACAGTGTTTCCCAAACCTGTGCTCAGCGAACCCACTGTATTCACATCCTCTGTCTTTCTCTTTAATTAAAACCAAGTAATGGTTATAAATGAAGCAATAGCAATGCATATTACTAACCTGTGTGAGTTTATACATAGGGTTTGCATTTCTTATACCTGTGGTCTTATACCACAGTGATTTGCAGGTTAGTTCCCATCATCATGTATGTTATAGCAGCAGTCATTCCATTACCAACATTTCCTGTAAACAGAGCTTGGGATACTTCCAAGTACTGGAGATGTTGTTACACACGAGACACTTTCCATAAATGTTGAATAAATGTCTCAACAAAATTTAAGAACACACAACTTTAGAACCCCTAACATTAGAACACACATTGATATACATCAACATTCTATTGACAAAAGTATTGGGGCACCTGAGTTTTCCAGCCGTTTGTGGTTCTTTTCTAATTGTTTACCACAAAACTGGTGGCCTTCACTAGAACTAGGAAACCCAGACGTGTTTCAGCATGACAATACCCCTGTGGACAAAGCCAGCTTCATGAAGATAAGATTTACATGCGATGAAGTGTAAAATCTCCAGCTATAGAGCTCTGAGTTCAAGCATACTGAACACCTTTGGAATGAATTTGAACACTGACTGCACCCCAGGCCTCCTCATCTCACTTAAATCAGTACCTGACTTCACTGACACCATGGTGGCTAAATGAGCAAAAATTTCCACAAACACAGGAGGAAGCGAAAGCAAATCAATCTATAAGTGCAACACATTTGTGGGAATTTTTGCAACAGTGTCGGTTCAAATTTTCCGAACAACATAAAATAGAATGTCGAAAGTTGTAGAAAGAATGGAACAAATGTGTTAGATTTTTATACCTGCGAAAATAATTATTCAATTTTAACAAAACAGTCCCCTGATTTCATTGTTTTTCTCCTATTCTTTAATCTTGGAGAACTTTGAGACATTAAATGGCGTAAATGTCAATAAAAATGGGAAAAATCGTGTTCTTTGGCTTGGTAGTGTAAGTAATGGAACTCCAGTTTCTATGTTGAGTACAGTATGTCGAAAAGCTATAAAAGTTCAAATCGCACAAAACTGAAATGTGATTCAGTAAAAACCACTCCAACACTGATACATTAGTAATTATCAGCAGCTGTAAAAGTAGGTAAGCATTCGCAAAAGTTTCAGTTCGACGGCTTCCCTGTAACATAGTTACACAGAGTCACTTGGAATACATTATTCTCTCAAAAGTCTATTTTACATTGTGTAGTGTTGTTGTGCGTGCATATCTAGGTAAGTAACAATATTCAACACTGTTGTTGATGGTTTGAAGTGTTTCAGAATATTATATAGTTAACTTTAACTCAAAAGTTTCAGTGATATTATAATACCACGGTGTAACAGTCGACCAATTAGCACAGCAATATGCGCTTAAAGCTTTATTTACTTCTGGACGCTTGTCTTTTAACAGTTTGTAATCCATAGTCTGTCGAAGGAAATAGGCATTCGGCGCATAAGCAACCATAGTCAAGAGAGCAGAGCGCACACATTTGTGACTAGTTGCCGGGAATACAACAGGATTCAGCGCTCATAGGTTGCAATACATGCATGTATTTAGATTTGCAATATAGGAGTTGAAACGGCAGTATATGTAAATTCATTACCAAGATTTGCTTCTTGTACTGATATTTTTTTAATCATTGTATTTGTTCTCCACACAGAGACCACACATCTCCCCACCACACATTTTTTTTCATCCCATATCTTCATCCTTCTAACCGAACTGTCATGCTTAATATAATAAACCTTCAGATGTAACTTCACCCCGGACCCACTGCAGTTCTTTTTGACAGAAGAATTGGGCCAGTTGATGTTCAACCATCCCTTCATGCGCAATCCATCAAAAGGGCTTTTAAAATAAACATGGCATTTCGCATCGTGGTACCTGCTAACAATTCTACACATGCTGTGAGGTTGTTTTTTTTTAAATCAGGAAAAGCCAGGGTTTTAACCCAATCAGAGCACAGCAGGTAGCTGTTTTTCTTCTGAATGAAACAAGGTAAACAAGATGTTTAAAATAGCAAGCCTTCTCTCTCTTTACATTGTTTCAGTTTAGCCTCATTTTATGTGTGTGCCTATAGTAAGTCACCCCCAAAGCTGTTTCAACTCTCAGTGATAGCACTTTAACGAAAAACTCGTCCTCCACTGTTTATCTGAAGCTTTATAGCCTTTCCAACTCCCATGCAGGTCTGGGCTGTGTGTATACACACACTCTAGGTGAAGCATTATAGCTCGCAGGTATTAAGAGAACGGGTTAGAAAGTGTGTCAAATCACCTCTGATACAACCTCGAGATGGAGTTCTGTTCTATTCATAAAAAAGCACAAAACTTTAGTGTGGTAATTCTCTCAGATACTTCTTGCTGGAGGCTCTCCAATTTACTCGCTATGCATTTCGAATTCCTTGTTAAGTGAAAACAGCTTAGCGTCGGCGCTAGGAAGTGCGCTGTCCCCGGCACCTCGGGCTGCCGATCGAGTACCCCAGGCCTGGTGCATGTTGGAATGCAAAGCGCCGGAAGCGTTCGAAGGAGTGCAAAACCACGCCATAAATTACCAGCTTCAGCAGGAAGAGTCACTCGTGCTGTCGTCAGTATGGCCACACACACACCCTGCTGTTTTGCTCTAAGCAGCTTAGTTAGCTCAACGAGGTACCGTAGGAGCTGTAATGAGCCTAAAGATGGACACAGGCACGACAGGCTCGTCTGCATTACGCTTCCCCGAGGAGATAAACTTCAGGTACAGCCGACTCTGGCAGCCCTTTCCATCAGCATTATGTTCATGTCGGCTTTCGCTTGGAATACAAATGAAGTCAGATTTGGAGTGGATCCTTGACAAATCACAGTTATGCATATACAAGGGGTGTACACACACACACACACATTTTTTGTACACAGTAATATTTGACTTACAGTTTTTCCCCTTCTGACAGTGAAAATCTTATCGTCAGGCACAGATGCTCAACTGGGAATTTGGACCAGTAACCCTTACCCCTCTATCCTGTTCTGCTGAACTCTTTCAAATGACTGGCCTCTGTTTTCTGACACAGAAAAGCCAATACCCAGCAGCCAGGACCTGGGTCAGTAGCACAGGCCTTGGAACATCAATATTTCATCCCTTGTTTCTCTGTAAAAAAAAAACCTCAGGCACTCATCACAGTAGCCCCATGTTCCCCATCATGTTTCCTTCATGCTGTAGCAGAGTGCAGAATTACTGAAATAAATATCAACATCCTAGCCTGTGTTCCCTTGACCCTGTCTTGCAGAGTCAAAATACTATCCTGAGTGTCTCGTCAGGGTTTGACCCCAATAATCGATTTCGCACCCAGGACTGATTCTGGAGTTCGCCTGGGAGCAAGGGGCCATAATGTCTGGGGCCAAAACATAGAAGAATTTCTTTCTGAAGTGGGATTGATTGTATATTGATGGATGGATGGATGGATGGATGGATGGATGGATGGATAAATAACCAACAGGGTACATGAAATTAAGTGTCAGTCCTTATGGTGCATAAAATTTAAATATAAAGTATTAAAATGTAAATATAAGTGATCTGCTTAAATATTAAGGTATAGAACAGGTATTAAAGGTATATTATACATATTGCAGTCTTTATACAGATTTTTCTATCACCTTTGTGGCTAAATGAACAAAAATCTCCACAAGCGCAACTCTACAATCTAGTAGAACCATCTTCCCTGAAGAGTGGAGGTCACTTACAGTTTACAGCCTTATTCCAAAATGGATATAATTCATAATGTTTCTCAAAATTCAACAAATACCCCATAATAACAACATGAAAGAAATTTGTTTGAAATCTTTAAAAAAAAAAGTTAAAATTAAAAATTACATTGTACATAAGCATTTACAGCTTTTGCCATGACACTCAAAATTGAGCTCAGGTGCATCCTGTTTCCACTGATCATCCTTGAGCTGTTTCTACAACCTGATTGGAGTCCACCTGTGGTGAATTCAGCTGATTGGACAAGATTTGGAAAGGCACACACCTGTCTATAGAAGGTCCCACTGTTAACAGTGCATGTCAGAGCACAAACCAAGCCATGAAGTCCAAGGAACTATCTTTAGACCTCCCACACTCAGATTTGGGGAAGGCTGCAGAAAGCTTTAGACTCTTTAGGTCTAGACCTCCGACTGGGGCTCGGGTTCATCTTCCAACTGGACAACGACCCTAAGCACACAGTCAAGATAACAAAGGAGTGGCTACGGGACAACTCTGCAAATGTCCTTGAGTGGCCCAGCTAGAGTCAAGACATGAACCCGATTGAACATCTCTGGAGATATCTGAAAACTGCTTTCACGTTGTCAATACTGGGTATTGTTTGTAGAATTGTGAGGAAAATAATGAATTCAATCCAGTGAAGCGCTGTACTAGCAATAGGGCACATTTACGCCATTTAGCGAAGGCTCTTGTCCAGAGTGACTTGCAAAAGTGCTTTGAGTCTCTGTCAATGCATAAATCAACACAAATTACAAACTTAAGATATCCTACAACACAAGAAATATCAAAAGCAAAGCAAAGTCAGAAAGTGCTAGTTTTATTGTTTCAGGAAGAGGAAGGTCTTCAGCCGTGACTCCACTGTTCTGACATCTAGGGGAAGTTTATTTCACCACCTCAGTGCCAGAACAGAGAAGAGCCTTTACTGTATTCTTTTACTTTTACCCTTAGAAATGGTGGGACCAGTCAAACAGTGTTGGAGGATCTCAGGCAGCGTGGCACGCCATTAATGTTGACCTTAATATCCACCAACCATGGCAATATGTTTTGTTTATGTGCGGTTAGTTTTTCAGGCAAAAAAATGCTAATGCTTCTACTACTAATAATTAGGGCTGTCAAAATGAACATGTTAATAACGCATTAACGCAAAAAAATTTTAACAGCACAAATATTTATTAATAGGTTGCAAATGATTTGTAGTGGATTTTGGAAGAGCTCTGGTTTTCTGCAGGCTGCTCTTTTCACCATCTGAAGGTGGCTAAAAGAATTCCCCAGTAAGGAATTGAATTGTGTAGCCACCTCATTTTCAAAGGGCCGAGTTTGATCATGGGCACAAAGCGAAGAACTTCAGCACACTTCAAATGGGTCGTAATCGAGAGCTAGAAAGCGCACCATTCAGTTCCTGTCATTTGCACAGATCTGTCTAACTCTATAGTGCCACAAAGTGAACCAGAAATGGTCAAAGACTCGAAGTCTCTTGAAGCTCACACGGTTGACGTCAAAGATTCAGAACTCGATGCCAAACTGTAGTGAGGATGACTGCTTGAGGTAAGTGTACTAGGATAGACTGAGGGGAGGTTGGTTGGAGTAATCAATCCCTCTGAACCACTTCTCTTTCTTGGACTTATCCTTATTAATCAGTGTCGAAAGTGTTTGGGATAGAGATCAGTGCATACACACAGCAGTCTCCAAGAGCAAAGGCTTTTCTGTGACATCTCGAGTCTCATATCTCCCAGGTAGGGGGAGTTAATAAAGTAATAAAGAGCTGTAGCTGTGTGTGTGTATGTGTGTATGTGTGTGTGTGTGTGTGTGTGTGTGTGTGTGTGTGTGTGTGTGTGTCACAGTTTGATACTTTCAGACAGCCGTCCTCTCAGCTGCTCTGATTAAGGCCGCGAGGTTACACCAATAGGCAATCATCACCCAGCACATAACTCAGAGAGAACTGCCCTCACTCACTATCTCTCTGTCTCTGTCCCTTTTTCTCACTCAGGCTCCATTTCTTTCATTTTTTGCTGTCTGTCTTTCACAGCATGCACTGATGGATAGCTAGGTAGGCAGGTAGGCAGAGTGCTGTTTTTTTTTTTTCCTTTCCTTTCAGCCTCCTCAGGCACTTTCAAACTGTGTATGTTGGTGAGACCCATGATTCCTGCATTCCTTCCTTTTGTGTGGTTACATTCCTGGAATGGAGATGATAATTATTCCTAGATGGTGTATAACACTGGATTTGCTTATAGAGAAGAATCATTTGGCATTTCGAGTAATAATAATAACAATAATCTTTATTTTATATAGCGCCTATATAGGTGGGAGCCTGGTGGTTAAGGCAATGGACTTTGGATCCAGAGGTTGTGGGTTTTTGAGTACCAGCCATGCCAGGCTACCACTCTTGGGCCCTTGAGCAAGGCCCTTAACCCCCCATAGGTGCTCAGTTGTGAGAATGGGGATAAAAGTCATCCACCATGGCTGGCCTAGGCTCAGCTGTGAACAGAGGAGGGTGGGTTTTGGGCTAGCAACCTGACCCGGTAACAAACTGCTTCGGAAACAGCAAGCCTTCAGGCCCATCCCGCTTAATGCGCCTCGTGTGGGAGGGAAAAAATGTTTTTTTTAAATGTAGTACATATTAATGCGCTTTCTGAGCATACAGAATAAATACAAAAAATATATTGATAATAATATAATTAATAATAATAAAAATAAGTCACTACACATCGCGGAATACATAAAACTAGAATAAAACAGCAAATTTAAAAAGTTTTTACAGCCAAATTTAAAAAAGATTTGGCATGTTTAATCTCAGTGGGGAGAAAATTCCATAGTTTTGGTGCCTGGGAGGAAAAAGCCTAATCACCCATAGAATGTAAATAGGTAGGATGAACAACTAAAAGACCAGAATCAGAAGAGCAGAGATCACACCTTGGAGTGTTGACAGTTAAAAGTTACTGTACGTCAAATAATGAGGTACCTTGTAGGTCAGCATAAGAATTTTATTCTCAATCCGGAATCTGACAGGGAACCAATGCAATGACTCCAAAATCGGAGAAATATGCTCACCAGACCTGGTCTTTGTCAGCATCCTAGAATCAACAGCAGTGGGTCTGATACCATGTAAGTGCCCATGTAGGCTCTTGTTTTTGCTTCAGGCCCTGATGCTTGGAAGCAACTGTCGCCTGGAGTATTTGCAACATTTCCACTATTTCCATTTGTGCTCGTCAGCATATTGTCAGGTCACTTCAGCGCCAGATGAGGATGGAAAATCGAAGTGAAACAAAGATTCCTTTGTTTGGATGCAATGTAGATCTTTAATTTCCAAGGATGTTTTTTGTAAATGAGCTTTCTCTTTATTTGCTCTTTGGTTAAGTTTGATACCTATGAGTCAAAAAGCCTCCAAGCAAATAAAAAAAAAAAAAGAAACATTACTGAATGATGGAAATGCAGGATAGAAAAGCCATCCAACCCTGTTGAGCACGGAGCTGGCGCTAAATAAATGATTAGATAATTATTTGAATAGCTCGTTTCAAACCATATATTTTTTTTTTGGTATCGCATCCAGCTCTGTGCACACAGCATGCTCGGTTCACTTCCTGCGTTTGGGTCGATTCAGGGTTAAACCGCTTTCTCGCTGCAATCAAACCGTGTTTGCTCGGAACTGGACCGAGACCACCTCGCTCGGACAATTTCAGACAAGTTCTTTTGATTGCTGTGTTCCGAGCTGCAGGGGGGAAAAAAAAAAGCAGAAAACGAGTTTGATTCGTAAGGACTAAACACTGCATATGTGAAGCATCCTCAGTTTCTGATTAGACCTTTTATACTTACATTTAGAGTGGAATAAAATGGTAGTCTAGCAAGTTTGTTACTGATTTTGCTACTTCCTGAACTTATTCAATTATTCCACTATAGGTATTGAAGTGCACAGTGTATAATCACACCATATGCAACCCAGAGGGAATTTATTTTCTTTGAAATATTGTGTTTCTATCAATCTATCAGGGAAGGTGGTAGAAGTGGTTAAGGCTCTGGGTTACTGATTGGAGGATCAGGGTTCGAGTCAAGTTGTATCGCCAAGCTGCCACTTTTGGGGCCCCTAAACAAGGCCCTTAACCTTAAGTGCTCCATGGCTTACCCTGTAAAGCACATGTGACAAGAATAAAGCACCTTTCTTTCTTTCTTTCTTTCTTTCTTTCTTTCTTTCTTTCTTTCTTTCTTTCTTTCTTTCTTTCCCATTTCTGAGTGCTAATACTCTCTACTGCCACCATGTGGTATCAGCAGTTACCCCTTTAAAACAGGCGCATGTATTGTGAATGTAGGTATTTTGCGCTGTGTTTACATGCAACACAACCGCTCATTCCTTCATATCAGCTCAGCATCACACACGGAACCAGTTCTTAATGTCTTCCTCACTTCCCTTTCAACAGTCCTCTGGAACAGACACCGATATTCGATCCAGCAGACCCCAGGCTCACAAAGCCTCGATTGCATCATCGTAGACCGGCGGCATGTGTAAGTTTAGACCGCGGCGCTTTGTTTCTCGTGACACCTTCTAAAAATACTCCCTCGAAAGTAGCGCCCGAGAGTATATTTTGGGAGCGAGGCAAAAGGGAAAGCAGGGATTGTGTGATAAATGGAAAGATACGAACACCGCGTAGGCAGGCGTGCGTACGAGCACGAGTGTTTCATCACGCCGAGATTCCTCTCTCGCTGTTTTCTATATTAGGTATTCGTGCTGTGTGTGATATGACAATAAAAGTCAATACCTCTGCATGTGGCACGGTATTTGTGTGTGTGTGTGTGTGTGTGTGTGTGCTCCCTTTCTCCTGGTTACTTGGGTGTATCAGCGGCTATCCTCCACTGTCCCCATTAATTAAGCCTCCATAATCAGCACTGCTCCCCAGGGATAAGCAGAAAAATAATTAAATTGACCAATTAGGATAGCCAGTGAAGCCCTCATTCTCTTATTCTGCTCTTCCTTTTTCATTCATATTCCTAGAACTGTCTTCACTGCTGCAGTATTTTATAGCGGCTGTTTTAACTATTTTATTTTCCTGAAAGTCTAGATTCCCATCTCAGGTGATTTTGTGTCTGCAGTCATGTCTATGTAATAAAGTCTAATGAAGTGCTTTTTATGCCTCTCATTTGTGACCCCCTGATTAGTTATTCATACACAGATGCAGACCGCTGTTCTTCATTATGTTACATTACTGGATATGTTTTATTAATTTTTTAACTCTTCTCCCTCATATACCATTTTGTACTTATTTACTTTTTTTTTATTATATCCTTCTCCGTTTATTGTAAAAGCACAGAGTTATGCTAATCGTTCTAGTACTGTACAAGTGTTCGAAATGTACTTCTGTTGAAATGGGAATGTATTAAGCGTGTGCATGGAGAGCACTCGTGTTATTTTTATGGATTTTTAACTCCCACATGCATCTCGTAGAACGGGAACCCGGCCCAGTCGCAGCATGTTTAGAGTCTGCTCCGAGCTGCTGCTGATCGGAGGCCAGTCGTCATTTAGGGAGATGGAATTTGACGTCCCATCTGCTGTGTGGATTTTTTTTGTTGTTATACACACTATATTGACAAAAGTTTGTGGACACCTAAACATTCGATTTGCTTTTTGAACATCCCATTCCACATGTAGTCCCCGTTATAATTACCTCCACTCTTCTGGAAAGATGTTCCACTAGATTTTGGCGTGTTCTTGTGGAGATTTCTCTTCATTCAACCACAAATTCATTAGTAAAGTCAGCTACTGATGTAGATGTGAGAAGGTCTGGGGTGCAAAGCAGTGTCTGAATTCATCCCAAAGGTGTTTGGTAGGATTGAGGATCAGAGCTCTAAAAGCAGGTCAATTCAAGATCTTTTACTCCAGACCATCTGAAGCATATTTTTAATAGAGCTGGCTTTACCAGGTTTGATGTTACCACACCCGAAGACATTTTGTACAACCGTGAACACACATGGCTGGGAAAGGCTGGTGTCCGAATACTTTTGAGCAGCAATGTAGCAGTGTGCCTCGTTTTCCCCACGCGAATTAGACCTACGCAGGCACTCTTGCCGCCTCAGCTTGTCCGTTGAGTGTCTAATTAAGCGGATTTCACGCTCTTGTGGTCACTTTGACAAGGAGGTGACGGGAGATGACTTCCGGCTAATTGCGCCAGACAGGACACGTGACCCCGAAGCCTGCTGCGGTTCCGAAGGCCGCAGTCAGGAATATTTCCATTGCTCTCATTTACCCTTGAAGGGGAGACCCATCTTGCTTGTTTATTGGCAGTAAGCAGGGCAGCCATTGATTTTCATTAAGTCCTGTCTGTGGCTAGCATAAAAGATGATTGTGGTCTCCGCTGTGTGAAGCTCTCTCACAGCCGGCCGTAGGAACCACGCTGCGCACGCCCTTTATAGAATCTATGCTCTTTGAACAATGGCCGCCCTCCTCTCGTCTGTCTGTTTGCACATGCTGACTCGTGTTTGCTCGCATCTGCAAACTGAAACAACTTTGTGCTGTGCGCGGCTTACAGAGCGCTCGTATCCTCAGAGCGCCGGTCATCACCTGTTTTGCATCGTATGTTATGTGTTTTTTGGCTTTATTCTGGGATAATGTGTACATATGCAGATTAGGGATGTTTTCTTTGTTTGTGGGGTTTTCACTATTCAGGATGCTCTGGATCAGTCAGTGCATTTACTCATTAGTTTAAAAAACAACACAAAGTCGTCTAGCCATCACAATCTGGCTCTTGTCAAACTCGCTTTCAATTCTTACCCTTGCCCATTTTTCCTGCTTCTAACACGTCAACTTTGAGGACAAAATGTTCACTTGCTGACTGATGTATCCCACTCACTAACAGGCGCCATGATGAAGAGATAATCTTTGTACGATTCACTTCACCTCTCATAATGATTTAATGTCATGTCGATGGTCGGTGAATATGCAGATGTTACGCGGAGTTACGGAGACGAACAGCGGTGCGACAGAATTGTACAAATATTTTACGATTCGAGCGCCAGGCAAACGTAGCAGAGAATTTGAGGAACGATACGTTGGGGCGCTGCCAGGATGTGCGCATCTCCCGATTTGCCAGCGGTCGACAAATTTCAGTTGTCTCTGTGTTAGTGGGGTTTTTTTTGGTGTTTTTGGTGTTTCAAAGCCCAATTTTAGCCCTTTTTACCAACGCTATAAACATATATACTATAAAGTTTGTGCATTACGATACTGTAAATTGCTCTGTTTTGCTAAATGATGTACAGTGCAACCTCGATACTCGCGGGGGTTACGCTCTATGAAAAATCAGGACGTTATTCAAAATAGCTTCGTTTTTCTTCCGAATGAACAACGTGTTTGAGTATTTTCCGAATGCCGTGGTTCACGTGAACCTTGTAGAAGTATGTAATAGATGGTTTCGCTTAGTTAGAGTGAATGGGGGACGTCCTGAAGCCTTCGCAGTTTATCTGACCTTGGCCCAGTTATTTCTCGGAGGGCTCGAGGATTGCTCATTAATCCACTCTTGTTCCTTGTTTGTGTTCTGATCGCTCTCTTGCTCTGTTTTGTATGTTGCCATCAGGCCGAGCCCGAGGGCTTCTCCCACTTCCACCTGTACGTGTGTGCTGCTTTCTTGGTGCACTGGAGGAAGGAGATTTTGGAGGAAAGGGACTTCCAGGTGAGTTTGGAACTGTTCCTATTTGTCTCTGTGTGTGTGTGTGTGTGTGTGTGTGTGTGTGTGGTGTGTTTGCCATGTCTCTCTCAACTCCCAGAGCTGCAGAAAGTGTCCTCGTTCAAGCCCCTCTATCCTCAACTCTGGGGGTCACTGGGTCATTGCAGGTGCATTAGTGTGATGACTGTGGCAGCTGCTTTAAGGTGACATTGGACGGTTGTCCCCTCCATCTCTCTCTTTCTCTCTCACTCCATCCCCAAGATAAATTGTAAGTTAAGAGTTTGGATGAGGAAGATTTTGCGAGTTTCTGAAGTCCCTCTTGGTTACTTGTGGCCCGAGGCAGCACCACATAGAACCCACTTACCGCCTATGACTTTATCTCCAGGTCAGTGTTTTCCAGTATGGTCTTCAGGGACCCCTGCGTTTTTTTTTTTTTCTCCCCCAACTCCCATCCCTCCTAAACCAGCGGTTCAGTGTTGGGTTGTAGCAAAGAAAAAATCCCGGAGCGTTTGCAGAGACAGGTTGAGGAGGCCGCTTTCAGCTGATCTCTAACAGAACCGCATCTTATTAGTGCTCTTTTTTCAACTCAGTACACACCAATTAGCACATTTCTCTCTTGCCAGCCTTGTATGCCAAACACTTATACACTCTTTTGTTCCCTTTTTCAACATCTTGCCTCACTAGCCCTTGTTCTTCATGCTCTCTTTCTTTCTACTCTTCCTGCTTTGTCTCCCTGGTGTCTTTGCAGATTCAGATTGTGTATGCATGCATTTAAGGAGTTTTGTGTGTGTGTGTGTGTGTGTGTGTGTGTGTGTGTGTGTGTGTGTGTGTGTGTGTCTGTGGGTTTGTGGTTGTGTGTACACAAGTGTGTGTGGGAGTTTTGAATATCCAGGATGTCAGGAGTGCATGGTGTGTGTGGTGTGTGTGTGTGTGTGTGGTGTGTGTTACAGGGCAGTGCGTTGATTGATTGTGTTTACAGTGCCCACTGATTCAGTATGATTCTCTGCAGCACCACTGCAGCAGTCAGCCAGGCTCCGCTTGGCATTCAGAAGAGCCACCCACAAGCATGGGGCACACACATCTGTCTCTGCCCTCCTCAGGTCTTCTACACCAACACAAAGTCTCTTTTTCACATTAGTCTCTGCTCAGCCACCCTCTTGTTCACTTACCGTGGGCTGCAGAATGCACTGGGAAGAGCTGCTTTTTTTTTCACTTTTTATCATTCGCATAGTTTCTTGCTTATGTTGCACAGTGACACTCATGTGAACTGCACGTTTACATGAACAGAAAGTGGTGGAAGGCCAGACCTCGATCCTGAGTTAAGGATGCTCAGATAAGGTAAGAAAAGATCAGTGAAAAGGATTTAGTCAGTGGTCAATGACCGCCCACCAGCTCGCTGTTTTCCGTCATGTATCAGTGCTAAACATGGTAAAGTTTTTTTTTTTTTTTTTACATGAAAACTCCAAATGCAGCTTTTTAAACTGCTGCTTATGCTGCATCACAGGGCAGTGTAACACACTCAGCAGGTGAACTCACACACACAGATTGGCCAGTGTTTCTGTGATTGACAGAGAAGAAAGTCTTTTACATTTTTCAATTAATTTTTATTTGTATAGCACGTTTTACAATGGACATCGTCTCAAGGCAGCTTTACACAAATAAATCGGTTATAAGGTCGTATAAAAGAATGTGTATGTTTGTTCCTCATACAGTAATTGTTTATCCCTGATGAGCAAATCATTGGCAACTTTAAGATGGTATAATGAAGAAATCTGGAGAGGAACCAGACTCGAAAGGGAATCCATCCTCATCTAAGTGGCACCAAATGTCCATTCATGGAGGTTCCATTGGTTTATAGAAATAGATGCTTTAATGCAGATCTGTCTATGCAACCTGTGGTCCTGATATTAATTACAGTCCAAATCCATCCTCAAAGTTATTAAGTTGCTCAGCAGTTTTATGGGTCTTTGGGCTGTAAATGTGGATCCATCCCCAACTGGTCTCCAATTGAAGAGAACTTCATCCAGCGGTAGGGCGTAAGGCATAAGGTGGGATGAACTGTGCGGATAAAGAGAGAGAGAGAGAAAGTGTGTGTGCTTTCCTCCCATCTATGGATAGCTGTTGCATTCTCACGATTTCAAATCTTCAATCTCTCGGCAAAAGAGCAAAATCTTTTCTGCTGACATTATCTTATAGTGCTTATCTCAAAGCTCTTTGCATACTGTTTCAAAGGAGCATCCAGGCTTCTGTTGCTTAATTTTGTAAAGCTTGAGCAAATGAACGGTGGTGAGTTTTAATACAAGATGCGTTCTGTTCCTACATGCAAATCTTTTAATTTGATTTTGCAATTTTTCGTGTTCACACGCTTACCGTAACCATAAATCATACACAGTTTTATTTCTTTTATTTTCTTTGTTCTGTAAAACTTGCATTTTTTTTTTAGTTTATCAGTTTGAATCAAATGTTCTTTTTCTTAGATATACTACTACTAGTAGTCTTTCACTTAGCGGTCCACTACAAGTTAAGTCAAATTTATTTCTATAGCGCTTTTTACAAGAGAACCCATCCCCATTTGGGTGATATCAAGAGTACTACACAGTAATCATAGACACTCCCTGCTTGCATAATACAGGCATCCTAAATATCTCCATAGTTGTCCATGTCTATCTCAATGCTTACGAAAGTTTCCCAGTCTGGCCATTAGAAATGTTTCAATACGTTGTTCTTTTGTCAAAGTCACATACAGAGACTTTAGCGACGTGCTATAGAATATATTCAGTGTCAGAAGTTTGGAAAAACCTGTTTTTGTAATATTTCAGACACATATATGTTTGTTAATATGCAAAGTAACAGGGTTAAAGTTAAAACTGCACAAGAATTGGACAGCGAATGAAAGTTCTATGGACAGATGAGTTCATGTTTGACATTTTTGGCTCCAACAGCAGAACTTATGCAAGATGAAGAAGAGAAGGGAAGATGATAGCAGACTGCCTCACACCCACATTCAAACATGGAGGTTTAAGCGTAATGGTTTGGGGTTGTTTCGGAGCGGGGAAGGTCGGAGACTAACGCTTAGTAAAAGGAATACTGAACCAACATGGCTACCATTCCATACTCCATGCAATTCCATTGGATCCAAATTCGCCATACAAAAAGACGAGTCGAAGCAGACATCCAAAAATTTTAACTGTGAATGTTATTTAGAGAGCAAACAGTCAGCTGGATTGTTAGCTATCATGAAATGCCCTTCCCAGGTACTGCACCTGAATCCTATTGAACTGCTTTACAAGAGGCACGGCAGTATTTAAGCCAAATGTGTGAAGAAACAAACCGTCCGGATGCCAATAGTGTGTAAATCTGTTCTTCATGCTAATTGAGGATATTTCAATGAAAATAAAGTTCAACACCTGCAGGTTAAACCATGAGAAAACTGTATAGTGTGGTGCAGGGTCTTTACTCCGGCTCGATCCCTCATCAGAATTCACACCACTCATACAGTCTCTGGCCTTGTGGACTCAGACCTCCACACTGGATAGTTAGTGGTCTGTACTGTTGGAAAACTCGCAGGGACAGTTATAAATCGTCGCGAAATGTCTAGGAAGCTTAACTCAGAAGCGCCCATGAGGACGTCCATGAAGTTAATTACTTTGTGATAAGTGAAAGATGGAGACTGAAGGGGAGAAAGTGTTGAGAAATGATTATGGCCCCCACACCAGATATAGTGTTCTTCATCTCCTTTATATCAGCATACCGGATTACTGATTAGCAGCCTGGGTTCCTGTTGCAAAGCGATTGCATGAGAGCTCTTCATCCTCTCTATAAGTTACTGGGTGACCCTGCTCGTTTTAGTCTTCGTGTTCATTAACAGTCAGTTTGCTGTGAGTGCAAGAATTGCGAAAGGTCACGATGAAATATTTTCTTAGCAAGTTCACCAATGAATGGTTTCCTGCCCACTGATCACTTCATCATCGCGAGGTATATCAATGGGTCGTGTCTAAGAACGAGGTTTTAATGAATAGATAAGCAATTTTGATATAATAATAAATAATAATAAACGAATACCATTATTTCATGCCAGTCGGTCATCCAGCTGGTTATTTAGAGGTTAATAACCATGTTCAAGGACTTGAACGCAACATGTACAAAAATCTAACGGAGGAAATGTCTACTCAGCATGAAACTTTGGGACTGCGACTCTGTAATGCACATGCACGTCAAGGGAAGTCGGATTCTGCCCAGGAAGTCATTATTTCGGCACAAAACCTCCAGCAGCAGCAATCACAGAACTCGGCTGGGTGGTAGATTTAAAAAAAAAAAATAATGATCTAATTATCATTACCATTTTTCTGTGGCGTGAGATTCGACACTTCCTTGTAGTTCTATTGAATCTTTTTTAGGGGAAAAAATTTGTCATTTTGTTTCTCTTTTTGTCGAACATACAGGGTTTTCGACCATTTGTGCCTGAAAATGTTCACTTCATTGCTAAACTGTAAAGTACACAGACGTTAACTATAGACTTGTCTAATGTTAATGATGTTCAGCTTCAGGCTTTACATTAAACCGTAGTATTATCATTTATTATTATTAGTTGAAGAGTTCCCTGGTGGTCTAGTGGTTAGGATGCGGCGCTCTCACCGCTGCGGCCCGGGTTCGGTCCGGGAACCAACCCCAGCCATTAGGGTTGCACAAGGCAGTGCACTCTTAGTGCCGGTCCCAAGCCCGGATAAATGGGGAGGGTTGGGTTAGGAAGGGCATCCAGTGTAAAAACGTGCCAAATCGAACATGCGGATGATTCGCTGTGGCAACCCCTAACGGGAGAAGCCGAAAGAAAGTATAGTATTAATAGTTGAAGGCTTGTGAAATAGGAAAAGGGGAGGGGCTTCCAGGCACTCTCAGTTAATACTAGAGCATTTTTAACACCTGTTGAAATCATTTTGCGTGAATATGTGGCTATCTGAGAAAAAGCTGGCCATGGCCTGCTGTAGAGCTCTGACCTCAACCCTATTGAACACCTTTGCGATGAAATGGATCACTGACTAGACCCCAGACCTCCTCACCGCACCTACATCACTTCCTGACTTGTGTAAATGTTTTGTAGCTGAATGAGCACAAATCTTCCCAAGCACTCTCTAAAATCTGAAGGACATCTTCTCAGAGGAGTGGAGGTTATTATAACACTAGTGAGGACCATTCACTGATCAGGCATAACATTATGACCACCTGTCGCTGGTTCACCACCGTTCCTTCTTTAGAGCACTTTTGATAGATAGTGACTACTGCAGACCAGGAACATCCCACAAGAGCTGCAGTTTTGGAGATGCTCTGACCCAGTCGTCTAGACATCACAATCCGGCTGTCCTCAAACTCACTCAAATCCTTACTCTTGCTTATTTTTCCTGCTTCTAACACATCAACTTTGAGGATAAAATGTTCACATGCTGACAAATATATCCCACCCGCTAACAGGCGCCATGATGAAGAAATAATCAGATTTATTCACTTCACCGCTCATAACGTCAATGTTATTTATGCCTGATTGGTGTATGTGGAATGTGATGTTCATAAAGCACACGTAAATATCTTATAGTCAGTTGTCCACAAACTTTGGCTACGTCAATTGTTGTAGCACAAACATCTGGAATGTGCGCTAGATTTTAAGAATCGACTATTATGGCTTGTTCTCTACAACATCAGAATCATTCACCAAATACAGGAAGCCTCTCAAATTCCACAAGTTTCCAGTGGTTTGTGACATGCAGCTTTCCCCACAGTCCATCAGTGCAGGTGGCAGACTCGAATAGTTTTGCTTCTTTGTAAAAGCAAAGGCATTCTGTACTGAATGTTACTGAATGTTACTGCATTCATATCAGGATAAAACTGACCTGATTAATGGAAAAATCCGATGAGAATAAGAGCATCAGTGATACGAGAAGAGAGGAGGAGAGGAGAAGAGCACAGTGGACTCATCATGCAGCAGTCTCATGTCTTGTATAATTCTATTTCTATTCAGAGACTGTGTGTGTGTGTGTGTGTGTGTGTGTGTGTAGCTCAGTCTGCCTTAAGCAGTCATTCTCTGTGTGCTGACCTTTTCTCTAGCATTGTCCGCCCGCTTCTGTTACTTTGGGTCACTGCGCTGTAGTTTTATGGGAATCTAAAAGTGTCCCTCCTGTCCTGTGGGTCAGCGTCCGCCCCGGCTGCACACACTCGCTCCTGCCTAATTAAACGAGCAGCTCTGGCGATCAATGCTTCCTGCTCGGTGTTTGTCTTCGGAGAAAGAGAGCAAAGTAATTGGGGGGGGGGGTGATTAAACAAGAATTTGATCTCGACACGTTTTTAGTGAGCAAACGTCCGCTTTACTGAGAATCATCACCAAGTAAAGACGCTGCCCATGATTATCGTTCTTTCTTTTTTTTTTTATCGCGCAGGTTAATCTGCGAGCGCGAGATGAGATTTGATCCGCGAGACGCCACCACGGTGCGCCGCCACACGCCACGCGCGCAACCAAATGCCAAAGCCTGCTGGCATTTAGCAAGGGCAATATGCAGTAAATGAGCTCTCATTAGGGGTTTGTTTATCACATAACGAGGAAGCCTTCGGAGGAGCTAATGAAACGGACCAGAAACCTTTTCCCCGCTTTTTTAGTTTTCGTTTACGGACTAATTTCCTTTTTTTTTTGTTCGGATGAACACGTTTCAGATGTTACTGCTGCGCTGCTGGGAGTTATGTACGGTTTAGAACACTGGCTGTCCTGTGCATGCGGCTGAGCAAAAGTGTGAAGGGTTTTTATTATTGATTTTTTTTCAGCCATCATCTCTCAGTGCCCGAGTCTCCACACACTGCAGACATGCCATATGCTACTTGCCCTTAACTTAGCGTCTTGCCAGGGAGGGCACAGCTCCTTCTCGCATCCAAATCAATTACTCTGGCCTCTTAATTCTCAAGCCACGGTGCAAGGGCCCGAGGTCATGACCCTCATTTGCTGCATTGTACGTTCACACACATGCAACATCAAGAAGCCGGTGCCTCCGAGCTTCATCGTAGTGTCAGATTCATCTCTGGGGGTGCGAGGCGCAGATAATGCGGTTATGCGTGGGATGGATAGGTGTGAGAGAGACCCGGAGAAATCAATCCCACTTTAGACTTTTAATTGGTTGATTTAAATGGAGTTTGCAGCAGCGATGGAACGCGTTGAACCCCATGGCAGGCGTTATTGCTTTGCGTCTGGCGGACTGCGCACAGGCTTTAACGAGCACCTTCAGAAACTCATGGTTTAAAGCTACAAAAATGTCTCTCATATTCTCCTCGAGGCAAAGAAATTAGCCTTAAGTGAATGCAGGTATTAATTAAAGCGCCCTCACAGATACAGAGGCTGTGATATGTTCTACTAGATCCTTGCCGCGACGTGCTCGCCCCCCCGCTTCGTTACTAGCCCGCAGTGCTAATAACCCAAGAATGTATTTGGGGTTTGAGTGCTCTTCGGTGTCTCATAACACTTCAAGCTAAATTCAAACGTGCGTCACAGGCCACTAACGGCCGCTCGCTTTCTGTCCGTTCACACGCACGAACGCCTTTATTTACCCGCATTAACATGTACACGGCTCCTACATTTCGACGCGCCTCCATCTCTTTTCAGGCCCGTCGCCTTCACTGAATAGCATCTCTCTCTCTTTTACTCGCAGGAGCAGCAGGAAAAATAGAAGTAGCATTTCATTTCCTATGCTCATGTCTTACATAAGAGTGAATGAATAAATAAATAAAACCACAAGTAAAGGAAAAGGAACACAAGAAAGGTAGAGGAGAGGGGGAAAAAAACAGACAAAAAAAAAACCACACAGCACTCCGCAGTTACATTCATTATACCGCTAAATTAAAAACCAGCAACTATCAGCTCTTAATGCTTTGTCTTGTTCCACCTCAGGTGGTTCAGAGAGCCAAAACTAAATGGATTCGCTGTCGTGGTGAATAACTGGGAGCACACACTCTTAATTTATCGCGCAAGCACACTGCCTGATTGACTTACAGCTTTGGCTCTCGGCATTCATGTTACTTTCCCGACGGTTTCCGGAGTTGTTTTGTTTTGGGGGGAATAAATTCACATTATATTGATGATAATGATATCGCATTGGATTCTACCAACAGCTGGAACCATCGTACCATCTTACTGACTTATAAAGATTCAGAAAGAAGGATTTTCAGAGCATAATGTTTGATCTTAACACTAAGGTTATTATTTGTTAATAAGCGTTTCAGTTCTAAGGGTTTTCTTTAAGAATGTATGTGCTTTTCAGCCATATGTGGTTTTAGCCATACGTCTAGCCATTCTTTCCCAAACTGTTACCACAAAGTTCAACAATGCATCACATTTTTCTCCGCTCCTGGTTCCTGTGCATAAAGCCAGCATGAAAGGGTTGGAGTGGAAGTTCTTGAGTGACCTGCTATAGAGCTCTGAACTCAATTCAGCTCAACACCTTTGTGATAAATTGGAATGCTGAACACTCCCCAGGCCTCATCACCTAAATCTGTAGCTGACTTTTTGCTAACGCGTTTGTAGCTGAATGAGCTCAAATCTCCGCAAAGTCTAGTGCAACATCTTCCCAGAAGAGTGGAGGATATTATAGTAATATTATTGTTATTATACTACATGCAGAATGATCAAAAAGCACATTGTATATTAATCTTATGGTCAAGTGTCCACAAACTTATGATCATAATTTTTATTTATTTTTTTTACAGTAGGTACAAATACTTTTATATAAACATCATATAAACATGCTGACACAACAACCGAGTTTAAAAAAGTTTGTGTAGTCCTTCAGAATTTTCATTTGATGATGACAAATGATATTATTTATTTTATTTAATGTATTTATTTATTTATTTATTTATTTTAGGAAAGTTTATAGGACTGTGGTGAGACCTGCGATGTTGTATGGTTTAGAGACAGTGGCATTGAGTAAAAGACAGGAGGTGGAGCTGGAGATAGCAGAGCTGAAGATGTTGAGGTTTTCGTTGGGAGTGACGAGGATGGACAGGATTAGAAATGAGTTTATTAGAGGGACAGCGCATGTAGGACGTTTTGGAGACAAGGTGAGGGAGGCGAGATTGAGATGGTTTGGACATGTGAAGAGGAGGGACATGGGGTATATCGGTAGGAGGATTCTGAGGATGGAGCTGCCAGGAAGGAGGAAAAGAGGAAGACCAGGGAGGAGGTTTATGGATGTGGTAAGGGAAGACATGCAGGTAGTTGGTGTGAAAGAGGCAGATGTAGAGGACAGGGGGGTATGGAGACGAATGACCCCTAAAGGGAGCAGTCGAAAGATTTATTTAAGGGAAATGATTTATGTATCTGTGAGTCGCATTATTATGTACAGCTTTCGGTATGCGTCATACTTTCACTACAGCTTCTCCTTTTTTATGGTTTGTTACTTTGTGGAGCATTTAAGTATCTCTCACAGAGTCCTACTGAACTTCCAAACAAGGGGGAAAATGACAGGTAATGCCGTTTTAATAGTGAATAGGAACACTTGGGCCATGCTGGTGTAATTGATGCAGAAGATTTGTCTTGCTAATAAATGCATGCATTTGCTCTAAAACCTCCATCTACCTTTCAGCTTTGTTGAGTCCTTTCCAGATGTGAACGCTGTCCATTACATAGTTACAAATGCAACCCCCATACTCCATTATAATTCTGCCACATATAAGAAAAAATGAGACAATACTAGTTGTGTACTTCTTCTTTCTGGAGCGATGCTCTGGAATTTCTCTTCGTCCCTGGAATGAGATATAGTCTTGACTCTATTAGGGGACTTGAGAGATTGGATGAGTTGTAACCCTCCAGATTATTAGAAAACCCATCTCATTCATCAGGAAACTACCAATTTCGTTCAAACCCCAGGCCTGTGAGAGGAGCCTCATTTAAGGTGCGCCTAATGATTGATTATCCTTTACCTTCGCTTGTTCCAGAGTGAGTGCCATCCCTCCCCTTCTAAATGCTCTTTAATACACTTTGTTGATGGATGGTTGCATTTGCAACAAAAGAAAGGGAGGGAAAAACATTTTTGTGCCAAAATGAAGAAGTGCTTACAAACCTATGCGATGTCCACATACCCCCCCTTTGAGCTGAAGCTACAGCCTTGCGATCGTCAGCTCATCAAAGCCCTTCTAAACAAAGGTGTTTATAAAGTGGCCTGGGATCAATCACCCTTCTCAACTGCTTAGTCACATGGATGTTTAAAACATGAGGAGCTACAGGGCTGTGCTTCTGGCTTTTTGATGAAGTGAGCGCACCTCCAGTCCTGAGCTCGCTCATCGATTACTGCAAATTCAGAGGAACCCGGTGCAAAGAAGGCCAGAAGTCGTCCATTATCATGGCTGCAGTGCTCAGAAAGCTGTGCGAATCGCTCCTCTTGGCCAAACTGTAGTCTGCTTGTGAAAACCGAGCAGGAGCAGTCATTAGTGAGACGTCATCGGCGCTGGCAGTTTATCAGTCCGAGAGTGTCACTTTGTTCAAAAGCGGCATGGACCGGACCCGTAATTGATCGACTCTTCCCCGTCCTTATCGGTTCAGCACGAAATCCACTGTGCTCTGCACCAATTATGTTCAGTTGGAGAGCAGAATTCAATCAAGTGCGAAGATAAGTCACAAACAGAAGAGCGCAATAAAAAAATTTTAAATCCACATTGAACACTGGCATCTGAGAAGGTCAGATTGAATGCAGCAGTGTTGAAAACCTTTCATGGTTTTATTGCACGGCCCTGGAAAGCATTCCCAGTTCGTATGTCCTGATCATCACCCTGGTTTTGTTGCTTTGCATGCTTTGTGGTAATTGTAATTAGTGTGCAATTGAACAGCGTGACTTGATTAAGTACTGTCCCAACTTATCATCCTCACACTGGTGCATGACATACGCAGGAACAGCATGAGAGTTATCACGGGATCGCGCTCGTCTGCTGCCTGTTCATCTAAATATACCATGTCGGGAGGGTTTCACTGCCGAACCGGGGACAAGGTGCGTCGCTAACGCTGTGCTGGATATAAACTTATGAACTTTGATAACTGTGTTACTCTAGCGCATTAGCTGACATAAGCGTAATACTCGTCTAAATTTTACAGGCATGTCCCTAAAGTGCATATCAAATGAACTGTCCCTGATCTATTAGTCATGCTTAGAAGTTCTGCAGATCTTTGGATTATGTAATCATTTTCATATAATCATTTGGCTTGGTTCATCGAGTGTAATTAATATCTTAATCTTCTTATTAAATGTAAACTGTGATAAGATGACCATTTTGATTAGGTAGACGGTCTCATTATGTGTGTAGCTGATGAGCGGACGAGTTTAACGATATGTTATGGGTGCGTAAGAAAAATGAGAAATTAAAAGTGTTGATGGAGCTCGACATGGATAGCTAATGCTGATGTATCATCATTATGGAAACAGATTAATACCAGCTTGGATTAGTTTTTTTTTTTTTTTTTAATGAACAAATTAATAATTTTTTAATACATTAATCCAAAAGAAAATATAGAATGATTTCTTCAACATTTGCAACAATCACACAACTTCTAAAAACGTATTTATACTATATATTTTTCCATATTTCTTTTTCCTTTTTTAAAAAAAAAAATTTTTCCCCTTATTTTATATTTATATTTCAATTGTTGTTCAAATTTCTTTTTTTTATAGTTCACACATTAGATTTTTTTTTCCATTTTTATATTTGTTTATATTAGCTTTTTTGTGTGACAGTTATGTATTATTGTAGTTATTTATTTATTAAATATTTCTAATATTTTCAATTATTTTTATATTTCAATTTATTTACATTTTTGGCAATTTTTCCTTTCTTTAATTTTTCCTCTATTTATTTATTTTTTTACACACTTTAAAGCATTTTTACACAATGACTATTGTATTTTATTGTATTGTGTTTTATGTTTCTTTTTTGTAATCGATGTTCTTTTTATTAAGTCCTAATTGCACATAAATCTATCAAGTCCTAATTTGATTCATTCTTAAATAATGAAGCTGGGAAGGGAAGAACCTTTATTCCGAGCTGCATTTCTAATAATTTGAGACGGTGCTATGAAAACAAACTATCTAATATTTTTAAAGGTAGGTAGCTGCTATTTGTTGTAGCTCTGTAAAACGCGGTACATAATAAGGCCGAGATAAAAGCGTTTTGTATAATTAGTGTAAAAATCCGTTTGGACCGTGAGCAGCGTGATGGAGAAAGAGGGAAACACTGAGAGTTTGGTGTTAACTGAAATTTAAGCTGTTTTTAATGCTCACAGGTGACCCACAGATAAATGAATTGAATTGAATCCAACATAAGGTTGCTAATCACGTGCATAATGAACAGGATATGAGTAGCTCAGCAGACCTAATGCTGCGCATGCATTAGACTTTAAATAATCCGAACATTCCCAGCAGGCTTCTCTGCACTGCTTACAACCAAAAGAGATTTTGTTTCCAGGCTGGGGACTGGCTTTCTGTGCTGAAAGGATGGCTTACGTCTTTCACCTGTTAAGTGGATCTGTTCCCTTTTAGAGTTCGGTACATTATTAGACAGCATGTAATAATAGATTTAGCAGTAATTAGTTGTTCTGGGTGTTTCTGTTCTTTTTTTCTCAGAATTGCTCTGATCACATGAGAAATGTGTTGTTTTTTTCTGTTCTTGTTGTTGTGTGCTGAATATTACTTCACAATTATTCACGTTTCTACTCACAGCTAATGGGTTGTGTTCCTTTTCAGTGTTCTGTTTCCTAATAGGCAGCCTGGGTTTGTTGGTTGAGAATTTAAATAGTTTTTGCTTTTGCATGTTTGTGAAGACATTTTGCTTTTATATTAAATCAACCTTTTCTGCAAAGAAATGACATTGGCAAGTAAAAAGTATACAGGAAAAGCTATTATTTTAACATTTTCTATTAAAAGACTTTTATTTAAAATTTTATTATAATAATTTTTTTTTTTTTTTTTTTTTTTTCCTTTTATCCAAGTTTGAGCTTGAAATAGTCTGGAGTTATTTTATTGCAAACAAACTGCTATTCAAATAATACAATTATTTATTTAAATAAAGCCTGAAATGAAAAAAAAAGCATTTAAAAACAAAATGGTTCTTTCCATTCGCCTAATAGTAAACTTATAATAATTTTCCGATATGCAAGACATTATTTCTAGTGAAAATACACTATATGTAAAAAAAAAAAAAAATTGTTGTAAGATTGGTATGTGCTTTTCAAACATCCCATCCACATTTATTTTTCATTTTCTGTTCTATAATCTCCACTCTTCTGGGAAGATGTTCCACTAGAACTTGGAGTTCGCTTGTGCAGATTTTTGCTCATTCGGCCACAAGGGGTTTATTAAAGTCAGGTACTGATGTGAGGTGAGGAGGCCTGGGGTGCAGTCAGCGTTCACATTCATCCCAATAGAATTGAGGTCAGATGGTGGATTTGTGCACTGGAGCATTGTCATGCTGAAACAGGTTTGGGTCTCCTAGCTCAAGTCAAAGGAAAATGCAAGACATCATTTTTTTTTACTTATCCGTTTTGTAATGCGTGTTTGGTGTAGAAGTTGCCAGATGAATCTAAAGGCTGCTAGGATCCTCTAATAAACACTGGGTTTAAAAACAAACATTAATAATGTTCTCATTTTGTTTTTCTTTTTTTTTTTTTTTTTTTTTTTATTCAAATCTTTGTTTCCTGCACACAGCCTGATGTTTTTGAGTGCTAATGCTGATAAAAAATGATGGAGCTCAGCTGCCTGCCTGAATACAGATTAGAGCTGGGCGGTGTGAATTGTTGGAACATGACTGCGTTCTCGCCCGCCTGCCATAAAACAGAGAACTGAGAGACAGGACAGCTCGGCGGAGTCAGTGATAAACGGCGAGAATGCCGTTTCTAGGCAAATAAACAAAGTGATTTTTGCATGTGAGTAGTTACTGATATCCAGCGGAGATTAGGGGAGTCGCTTTGTTTTTAGTACGGAATCTCAATTTGCCTTCTACTGCCCTGGGTAGAGTCTATAGTGACACTGTTTACATTGCATTTCCCTCTTATCCAGGATAATTTACATCTATCTCACTCATACAACTGAACAACTCAAAGGCCCCAGGAGAAGCAGCTTGGTGTGGCTGGGATTTGAACTCATGACCTTCGGATCTAAAATCCAATGCTCTAACCATCATGTGCCCTACCTAGTAATAATATATAGTAAATAGTTACCTTATCAGCCAATCATATAGCATTAGCACAGTGTATAAAATCATGCAAGTACAAGTCAAGAGCTTTAGTTGATGTTCCCATAAAAAAAAATAATCACAATTCCAAGAAGAGGAATCTGAGGGTATTATGGGCACAGACACGTCTAAACTGAACAGTTAAAAAAAAGCTAACCAGCACTTTAGTATTTTTCTCAGCTGACATGAGTGAACCTCAACGTGGCCTGCTATATTTTTAACCTATTCTGCCCGAGGTTTGATGTTAAGCACATGCTGAGATGCTTTTTTGCTCACCGCGATTGTAAAGAGTGATTATTTGGGCATTATTCCTAGCAGCTTAAATTTTCCTCTGACCTCTCACTTATCAACAGTATTCAACCCAGCCGATCTAAAACCATAGAGATCATGCTTTTCAATTTTATATTTTTTTATGTGACCATTGCATTGACCATTGATTATATTTTTTTCGACAATATTTGGGGAAATTTGGGGAGATTTGACAATATAAGGGGAAACTGTAGTGTCAGGGTGGGAAAAATGGGTGAAACCATGTGCCACAACATGACATTGACCAAATATTGAATTTTAAGAGAGTTTTTCAGAATGTTTAATATCTGTGGTACTTTGAATACCATTTATGGATTGAGTGTACCTGCTCTTTAATCGTGTGTCTCTGAATAAAACTATACCTAGTTCTCTTTCCTTCTTCTCGCTCCTCTTTTGTCTCTTTCTCTCTGTGTCTGTTAAGCAGTTAAGCAGAGTCATTCTCTTCCATCATGGCAGGCTGGCTAGGTGAATTAGGCTGGGAGATTGAGGCTGTGCCTCCTCTCTAAGCTTCTCTAATGCACTCATTGACTGTGGGCTTTCAGGGCCTGGAGCCGGGCCGGCGCACTGTCACTGAATTACACTCGGCTTTCTGTAGCAAAGAGAAATGGGCTGTTTCTCTCCAGGTCCTGACCGAGCGACCACAGAGGGGCAGACGCATCGAAACAGCTTACGCCTCACACTCCAGTGCCTCGCCAAGATTGAGAAGGCAAAGACGTGCTGATTGAAAGTTAAAATAATTTACCGTGTGCGCTATGCGCTGTGTTATAGCTCAGTGTGACCCCTGCAGAATAAAAAATAAACAGCTGCGAGGCGCAGCATCTCCACCTCCCTTCCTCCCGCCCTCCCAGCAGACATGAGGTTGCCCCTGGCAACGCTTCCTGCTCGGTAAAATGCTGCCAATGTGTGTGTTTCTGTGTAACCAGATCCTGGCCACACAGTATTTGGTTGTGTGTGTGTGTGTGTGTGTGTGTGTGTGTGTGTGTGTGTGTGTGTGTGTGTGTGTGTGTGTGTGTGTGTGAGGGAGGGAGAAAGAGAGAGCGAGAGTGCATTTGGTTTTCCAGGTCCATGTTGCAATGTTGGCAGGGTATGTCCCTATGTTGGTGAGGGAGGTGTGTGTATAACAAGCTCCTGGCAGCAGCATCTTTCATTGTGTGAAGTTGTAGAGGTGTGTGTGTTTGAAATCAGCTTCCTGCTGCACTCTCAGTGGTAAAGTGTGTGTGTGTGTGTGTGTGTGTGTGTGTGTGTGTGTGTGTGTGTGTGTGTGTGTGTGTACCTCACGTGTATGTATATGTATATATATATATATATATATATATATATATATATATATATATATATATATATATATATATATATATATATATATATATATATATATATATATATATATATATATATATATATATATATCTCATGTGTGTAGCCACTTTCTGTCAAGCGTATGTACATGCAGGTTTGGTGGAGTGTGTGTGTGTGTGTGTTGGTGCAGCTTTCTGTGTGGAACCGGACTTCCTCTGTGTGATTTTGGCGAGGTGTTTGTTTTTGTATCGTGCGATTGTGTTTGTGTTTACGTCTGTGTGTCAGCCATTTTTGGCGACCCGCTCCTTCTCAGTGCGATGTTGGCGACATACGAGTCTGTGTGTGTGTGTGTGTGTGTGTGTGGGTGTGTGTGTTTGTAACCAGCAACTGCCATTTCTGTCCTCCTCAGTGTGGTTTTGGCTAGGTACGCGTTTGTGTTGGTGTGGTGTGTGTAACCAGTTCCTGGCAGTCTCATCCTGTTCTCTGTGATGTTGGCGAGGTGTGTGTCTGTGTTGGAGAGGTGTGGGTTGTGTGTAACCATTTCTTGGCAAAAAAAAAAAACTTCTTCCTGAGTGAAAAGATGTGTGTAACTAAGTTTCTCTTTCTGTTTCTCTGATCCAGGGCCTAATGATCCTGCTGCAGAATTTACCCACCATGCACTGGGGCAACGAGGAAGTGAGCGTGCTCCTGGCCGAAGCCTACAGGCTTAAGTTTGCCTTCGCAGATGCACCCAATCACTACAAAAGATGAGGCTTCCAGCAGCGTGACTACTGAATCGAGACTCTTGATGGCCCACCCTAAAGCTTCTCGCGGTCCTCTCTGAAACGAGACTCCTGATGGCCCATCATAAAAATTTACTATGACCCACCCTTATACTCCTTATATATGGCCCACCTTGAGACTCTTGATGGCTTACCTTCACACTTTTGATGGGTCCAGCCTGAGACTCCTGAAGGTCCACCCCGAAACACTTGAAACCGTGAAAAACTCTTGATGGCTCACCGTGATACTCCTAATGGTCCACCCCAAGCCTCCTAATGGCCCAGCTTGAGACTACTGATGACCCATCCTGAGACTTTCCTTGGCCCACCCTCAGACTTCCATCAGTTGGAAATGGACATTGTTTACGTGTTAAACTGTAGCCTTTTGTTTCTTCTCCTCCAGCTCTGTTCTTACTAACCCACACACACACACACACACACACACACACACACACACACACACACACACACACACACACACACTCCAGACATTACGTATCCCCTCTATATTTAGTCAAGCCCAAAAAAAGCTTCTCTAAAAAAAAAAAGATTAACAGATCAGTTTTTGCTGCTCCTTCTTACATTTCTGGCCCTCCGTCACCTTGAAGGATTGACAGTAAAGGCTTTGTGTAGGCAGATAAAATGTTGCCAGTTTATTACAAAACCCTGCGTTCTGGCCCAGTTCGAAAGGAAGTACTGACGCAGAGAGCGTGTGAACGCGTGTGAGATTGTGTGTGGGTGACTGAGAAGAAGAGTGTCTGGCACCAAATTTCTCAGCTACATCAAGAATAATAGTGCGCTTTTGCACCGTGCAGTCTCCATTAGGATCTCCCGTACAGCTGCAGGTCAGGAGTGCGCTGCATTAAAGGCAATAATGACGCATTACTCAGAGAGGAACGACAGAACAGAGACTCTTATCCATGCATCCAGAGAACTGGCTCGAAAAAGAACAAAAAAAAGAGGAAAGAAACACCCTGTAAGTAGAACGAACGGACAATTTAATCAAACCTATGTAGGTCTACCTCAGGAGCCGGTCGGTGTGGACCGATGGTCAGATGGAATGCAGTAGCTAGGCCATTCATCTGCCTCTGTGTCAGAACAATAGCCATGATGTTCATTCCCTGAACGCTTGTTTTTCTTCTTTTGCTTTACCACAATAAGTACGAATTGCCTTAATTTGGCTACTTTGATTCCACTAGAAACAGACAGTTTTGCCCTCACAAGTGGCTTGTCGATAAAGTTCTAGTTTTTTATATCAGTTAGCCTTTCAGATGCTTCATTGGAGCCCCGAATCATACTTGTTGCATGTCGTGAGCACGTTCGGGACATAAAAGATCTCCACCGAGTAAGTAGCGGCAGTTTAAAACCTTTGTGCTACGTTCAATCATGTTGTCAGGCTTTTCATTTTTCCCTGTCAGTTCATAATGATATATGTGAGAGGAAAGAACATGCACTCTATTTTCCTCAGTTTTGTATAACATGTTTTGCTTAAATCAGCATTTTCTTTTTTAATAATATATTTTTTTTATACAGTTTACATGAGCCGGGTAAGTTGTGCCTAACATCAAAAAAGCGTAAACCATCTCAGATATTTGTTGTTTTTCGCCTCTGTTTAACGCCAGACATTTCGCTCACAGTAAGCAGGCTCGTGCTGATGTTGCGTTTTTACCGTCTCGCTATGTTGCAGTTTGAAATAAACGACAAATGCAAGCACTGCTTCCTCCTGAGCAACGTTTTAACCGTTCAAAGCGGGGTCAGACGAGAGTTCTGAGCGTTCTGAAAAACCCAGCGCCTTGGACAGGTTTAATTTCAGGAGCACAAACGTTCTGCTGAAATGCTCCCTGTCAACACAGAATTGTCTCAAAGGGCATCCAGGAGTCGTGGGTATTTTGAAGTGTCGCACAATACTGAATAAGTGATTATCAGCACACACCTGCTGTTGCTGCTGTTACTGCTACGCTGAGCTCTGTACAAGGAGAACCTTGTTGATTGACCATACCTTCTGGTTACCTCACTCATGTAACTAACACATGAAACTTATATATATATATGGGTTTTTTCTTTCCTCCCCCTGCAGTGTTTCTTCTTTTCGCAGTGAAAAGCATAGCTCTGAAAATCAGACAAGCAGCGTTCCAGACTTTAGTCTTCAAAAACAGGCGATTTTAAATGGGTGTCAGAAAATTTTCTGAAATGTTCTTGACTTCAAATTTGTGTACAGAACAATGACTTTTCAAAGGACTGTAAATAGAGAGAAAATGTGTAAATAAATGCTATACTGTATATGATCAACAATGCCTGTGACACAAGATATTATCTCCAGTAATTAATCCCAGTAGAATGTGTTTCTCATTCTAATTATACACCAAGTGTACACTGCGCTCAGGTCTGACCTTGCCTACTATCTATTAACTGCAGCAAAAAAAGAAAAAAAAAATACACATTTTATTCGCTCGTTGTATAAAGAAGCCTTCAAATGCAGCCGATGGCATGTAATTGCGAGGGTTTCTGTTTCCGTCATTATTATTGACGTGCACTTGTTCCATTCACGGTCGTGGATCGATGACACGCTTGTGCATACTGGAGCAGGTCTTGTGTGGGGAACGCAGTAAAGTTAAATGATTTCCATGGTAAATCATATGGTCCATTTTGTTTTGACACTTCAGGAGTCTTGCTAACACTGGCTACCGGGTTGCTAACATAAGGTACACTAATTATACAGTATAGTTTGTTAGCTGTGGCTTCCTGAGCAATACCTCTTGTGGCCCTTCAGGTGATTACCAATCCTTATCCAGTCTAAGAATCCTGATGGCCCATTAAAAAAAATCCCAGGAGTTTACCTTATGGGCAACCATTCTGAAATTCCGTTTGCCCACCCTGAGTGTAGCAATGGTCCACCCTTTAAATGTTAAAGCCAATCCAGAGATTTCATCAACCAGTAAGGTCGGCCTACTCTCAGTGGTCTCCTCTGAGAATTCCCAACTTGAGACTCCTCTTGGCCCACCTTGAAACTCCTAATAGCCCACCCTTAGAAACCTAATAGTCTATCCCAGTTGTCTACCCTGAGATTCCAAATTGCCCATTTGGAGACTTTCAATGGCCCACCCATGGAATGCTCACAGTTCACCAACTGAATGCTGATGGCCCATCAGCCAACCCCAAGACTCTCTATGGCCTACTTTGAGATACCCAGTGGACAACCCTGATATTTCTGTTAGCCCATCCTGGACTATTAATGACCCACCCTGAAAATCCCAAAGGCCCATCCTGAGACCCTTGAAGGCCAGCCGAATAATTCCCAGTGGCCAACCAGAGAATCCTGATAGTCCATCTTGAGACCTGCCTTGAGTGGAATTTGGTGTACAGCTTTTTTGGTTATAGAAATGGCTTCAAGTGGATCCAAATTATCTGCAGTTATGGCATCATTTTTAACCCCAGATTGCAGACTGAAGTCCCACAGAGCACCAGTGCATTTGGGGAAAATGCAACCACTGTGATATTATTGGGCCTAGTTAGAGATCAGGTCCATACTGTAAATGTTTGCAAAAGACACAGCATATCTTTGATATAGAGAAAATGCCACATCTACATCACATCCAATGATGATACTTTCTGGGCAATGAAGGGAACTTGAAGGAAACTGATGAATAGACTTTACTGGCCTCATGTTTTGACCATAAAGGTACGGCACAACAATATGACTGGATCTTGCTGTGTCTAAAGCCTCCTCAGTGTGTGTTTCATTCATCACTACATAACACCAGTGTTACATCAGCATCAGTGTTTGTACAGGAGTGTCCGGGCTGCTGAAGGTAAATGTTTGTGAGCTCCCTGTTGCAGCAGGCTGGTGGTTCAATGATTAGAGATTTTTAATGTGCACACTGGTGGTGGTCCCCATCATTAGGCTGACTGATGTTCATGGCAGCACATAATCACAGGATTAGACACTTTAATATGCAGAAGATAATAAAAAAAAGAAAAGTGCAGCTCATCATGCTTTAAAAAAGGAGCAACAGGAAGCCTGATGCATGGCAACAGTATGAATTGTGTGGATATTTGTTTTAAAACAAAACAGCATTCTGGATTGGTTGATTTCTTGTCATGGTAGAAATTATGCGTGTACAACAGAAATAAGCACAAAAACCCCACGGGAGACTCCTTAGATTTCATATAACACGATTGTCAAAGCTTTCAATCATCCCTCTTTATACTTGATTTTTTTTTAGAGAATCAGGATTTTATATGGCCAAGACACGTTTCAAACATCTAATCCACTTGCCTAAATCATTTTCGTCAGTTTTGCCAATTCGTATAACAAACTCTTTTTATTTGTCATCATAGAACACTTTCTTTTGATTTAGGCAACCATTTACTATAAAATTACAAACACCAGAAGTAGTTTTTTTAGTTTTTTTTAAACTGTAATTAAACAGTTTTAGTAACAGTATTATTAATACACACATACTTGCTTTTAAATGCCGTCAAAAGTATTGATCTAGGACAATTATATATCAATAATTGATGTGATTCAGACACACACTTCCTGGGTTTACACTTTGTTCTCATGACAGCGTCTCATTTAACACAATTTCTGATTCATTCTATTCTAACTAGCGAGAAGAATGTTTTTCTGAAATCAAGAGCAGTAAAAATAAAAATATTACACATTTAAGTGTAAAGTCAAAATTTCCCAAATTTAAAATAGATTTTGTTTACGTACAGACATAACTTCACAACTGACAAAATATATATTTGATATTTATTTCATGCAAAATTGGAAAGCTTTATTAATATGTACCTTTGAGTAACATGAAATAGAAGAAAGTCAGATAGAAATCTGTCAAATATTATCAAAATACACTGATCAGGCATAACATTAAGACCACCCGAATAATATTGTGTAGGACCTCTTTTTGCTGCAATAACAGTTCTGACCCTTCGAGCATTAACAGCATGAACTTCTTCAGCAGTTTGAGCTACAGAAGATCGTCTGATTGATCGGACCACACGGACCAGCCTTCGCTCTCCATCGATGAGCCTCGTCCACCCACAACCCTGTCGCCGGTCCACCACTGTTCCTTCCCTGGACCACTTTTAATAGACACTGACCACTGCAGACCAGGAACGTCCCACGAGAGCTGCAGTTTTAGAGCTGCTCTGATCCAGTCGTCTAGACATCCCAATTAGGCCCTTATCAAACTCGTTAAAATCATTACACTTGCCCATTTTTCCTGCTTATAAAACATCAACTTCGAGGACAAAACATTCACATGCTGCCTGATGTATCGCACTCACTAACAGGTGCCATGATGACGAGATAGTGTTATTCACTTCACCGCTCATAATGCTATAATGTCAATGTTATTCCTGTTCAGTGTGTACACGCCATATACAGGACACATAAAAAAAAATAGTCAGGAACAGGACCCTTTTTTTTTTTTCTCTCTGATAGAGGCGGAAGGACATGACCAACAATTACTAAAAATACACTTAAACTAAAAAATAAATAAAAACGTGCACATTGTATTTGCAGTAGCATGAATCCAGCAAATTTGCATAAAGTACTGGATGTTATGCTGAAGAAAAATTACACAAGGACAGTTTTCTGATGTCAAGCGTTTAATGTCTTTAAATGTCTTACTATTTTAAAGCATTAAATACAGTGCATATTCCCCTTTCGTGTACAGTCTAATATAATGGCTGAGAACTTTCTCAGTTGCATTACTCTAGACGACAGGGCTCTTTATTATTCTTTTATTATTTATTTTTATTCATGATTTCTGATTTTATAAAGTGTTTCTATACAGCCCGAGCTCCTCTATAACACTGTGTGTGTAGGCGTGGTGTAAATGTCGCTCACATCGTTTAGTCTCATCACAGAGCTGTTCACGCCATACACAATCTCTAAACAGCACAAACGTGGTAACGGCAACCGAGCAAGACTATGAGTCAGGAAGTTCATACTGCACATGCGAACTCTGTTAAATCAGAAGTGAAGGAAGATTTGTTCTTTTGTAGTCAACAAAAAAAAATTCATTATTCCAACCTGAAATAAACAAAAAAAAAAAACTACATTTTCTTTAATGCCGATGTAATCCTGTTTTTCCAGGTGGCGATATTGGCTTAGATTTTCTGACCCTGCTGACCCCTTCGTCCGGATGGCCTGCTTCGCTAAATCTAGAAATAAAAAAACTGGCAACCTGACAAATCGGTTGTGTGAAGAGAATCTATCATTTGTCATGGGTTTAAGTCAGACACTGATGGAAGCAGACAGACAGGCTGTCAATGACAGATTCGATTACCATCTGGGACTGAGTAGGTGCTAATTAACAATGAAAGGAACGAACGTTAAGTAAATACCCCCTGCACGTGATTCTTCTCCGAATCTATCATCATCCAGCTGAGGAAATAAAAAACAAAGAGTTGTACACTGAGACTTTTACACCCAGGAGTCAGAGTAGCACTGAAAAGGTAACAGTAAAAATCAGCGGTTTGTTAATTACCCATTTCTGAATTATTTATAACATAACTATTCATTTACCTCTAACAGGCAATTAAAGAATCAGAGCTTGCTTTGATATTAAATCAGCATGAACAAACAAGTAGTTTTATTTCTAAAACTAAAATTGAATGCATGCATGCTCTGGCAACCCGAAGGAGCTGAGAAGGTTAATGAAGGCTTGGCCGTTCATCACCTCCAACACCTTGGGCAGTAATGGAACAATTTCAATTCAATTCATTTTTATTTGTATAGCACTTTTAACAATGGGCATTGTTTCAAAGCAGCTTTATACAGATAAAGCAGTAATAAATAATGTATAAGATTGTTCCTTATAATTGTAAGTTTGTTTCTAATAAGCAAGTCGAGGGAAAACCCCCCCTCAGAATACCCTTGATTCTCACTATAGATATAAATTCTATTCGAAGCAGAGCCTACAGGGTTTTATTGCTCCAGAAAACTACAATGGAAGAACATGTCGACTAAATGTTATAAGATGACATCCTACAGCCCTCTTTATCACCACTGGTCATCCCCTGTCCAACCCAGAACGCTCCTGTTAGTTTTGCATGGACTACAGGAAGCTGAAAAGCAAGACCATTACGCATGTTTATCTAATGACTATCCAGCGGGACAGCCTTGAGTCCTTGGAAGGTGCCTCCTGGTTCAAAACAACAGATTTGCTGTCAGGTACACAAAGCATGTACTTGAGTTAAAGTAGAGATTCAGTATTTAAAATATTACTCCAGTACCAGATTTCTGAAAAAAATAACAAAACAAGCTGAATAATATATTCAGAATCAATAACTAAAGTGGCTTCTGCATCAAAAAAGCTGTTGTGTTGAGCTCTTTAAAATGTTCCTTTCACAGATTAAGTAAGAAAACTATCAACAATGTAGAACAGAACACCGGGCTAGCTTCTAGCTTCTAGCTTCTAGCTTCGTCGAGGCATGTTTTTGGAGGAGCTTCGACAGATTGGAGTTGCTGTTTATCGCAGTAGATACGACCTTTGAACCAGAAATACACAGCTTACATTTGACTAAAAAGTTTTTGTTTTTATGATCAACTAAAGTGAAATAATGAGCATATTTCCACTTTGAGAAACTCGTCTTGCTCTCGCCTCGACTCGCCATTACTGCCGCACAGACCTGAATAAACGGAGACACGCCCACAGTGCGTCTTCTACGTGTTTACAGTGGTTCATCCACCAATCCTACAATGCGTCGCTGCTGTAAACAGGTCAGACTGTAGTCTACACTTCAGCCCAAATTCATTCATTTAAAAAGTAACGGGTAACGCACCATACGTTAACTATAACGGAGTTACTTCATTTAAAAAGTAACGCGTTACAGTATTAGTTACTGTCAAAAGTACTAGTAACGCGTTACTGCCCAACACTGGTAATGACATTTGCTTAATCAACTCAGTTTATGTGAAAAGACTCTGTTACTCTCAGCACACTGATCTGTTAATAGAATGATATTAATGAGTCAAACACTGATTGATATCTATTACAATTATCTTGAGCCCCAATCCTTCATTTTAACAACTTCAAAAAAGTAAATAAGTCTAAGGATGCTGTTCGAGTCAGGAGTTTCTTCCATTATTTATTCCTTTTAAAATGTGCTGCTTGCTGTTGAACTGATGCTGAACTGTATATTCCTGCTACAGTAAGTACATACGACCAACCGGCAATCAAAACAAGTTCAAAACGGAGCATGTACGTTTTATTCACTCATAACAAGTACGATATTTGATTTTGAAAGTTAAAGTCTAAAGCTACTATATGGTCCCTAGTATTAAGATGCACCAGGTTGTATTTTCTATATTTGTCAGTTCTTGATATTGTCTGGGATTAAATTTTTGTGGCTTTTCAACAACATAAATACAGCAAAATATATAGTTTTAAACAACTAGTTTTTTGAATATACAGTATATCTATATATATATCTATATATCTATATATATCTATATCTATATCTCTCTCTCTCTCTCTCTCTCTCTCTCTCTATATATATATATATATATATATATATATATATATATATATATATATATATATATATATATCATCAGCATATATCCCATGTTTGTATATCTTTGAAAAGAATGAAAGCACAGATTTGGAATTAATTAACGTTCACACAGTGAATTGGTGCTTTTTTTTTCTTCCTTATGCTGTTTTTCTACTACATGGTCACTGAAGGCAGGATACAATCTCCACTGTCCTGCATGTCAGCACCTGTTCTCATAGCAACAGGAAGTGTCTTTGCCTTTATTCCCCCTCATCTTGTCGGTGTCACGCAGCCTCTGATGACTGTGGCGTTGGAGGCCAGGAAGGCAGACAGAGCGCTCAAACCCATTCCCTCATGTACCACTGAAGGCTGTTCCCTCAAGAATGACAAATGCTAACATTGCAGCTTCAAATCAATTTCACCAGACTGCTTTTTCGCCCCTATCATGGCTGTTCCCACCTTTCTCCGTCCTTGGACGCAATGTCCTCTATCAACACCAGGCAATATGTTAGTGGCTCAGCAGACTGCGTCTGAGGCGTCGTCTCGTTTCCTGATTGAGACACGGTGAGCCGTGGGAATCACGCAAACCTGCCCTTTGTACAGTATCTGTAAAACCCTGAAGCTGGAATAAACACATCAGGTCCTGCTTCTAGAGTCACAGATGATATGTTAGATGTGTCATGCTGCGGCTGACATGTACATGACTGCTCATATGCTTCTCTAATAAGACAAGCTGCAGTAGGGAAGCCTTGTATTCCATATAATATTCTGTCTTTTCCTTTTATGTTCAAAATTATGATGTCTAATGATGATGAATTGTGGGTTTCATGAGATTTTAGAATTTTTGAGAAAAAAAAAAAGACTAACCATGACGTGCAATATTGCAAATCATTCCACCACTTTCATGTTTCATGTTTTCAATGAATCTTTGAACTTTATGTAGGGAATTATTCATGAATTTATTCATGCTGCACACTATAGACAGTAAGCAATATGAAAATGATTATATTTTGAAATTCTTTTCGTTATTTGCCTATTCAACTTCATTTGAAATTTCATAACTACTATTTTTTTCTATTCCTTACACTGAAATTAATTTGTTGGATGTCAGCCATTAAAATGCTGAGTTCTCGATTCTGATCGATCAGAAGGTACTGATAAAATTTCTACAGCACTTCAAACAGTAGTCAGCCATAACATTAATTCCGCCTGCCTAATATTGGGTATATTGGTCCTACTTGTGCTACTTACAGCTGTTCCCTTGTCTGTCTAAAATCTTGAATGTGTGCTGCGGTATCCCGGAGGTTATAAGATGGAGCCTCTACAGATCAGACTTGTTCGACCATCACATTCAACATTTGTTCGATCGGCTGCCCTTTGTTCCCCATGCACATCGGTGAGCCTTAGGCACCCAGGAGCCTGTCACGAGTTCACCAGTTGTCATATGGATTTTTAAAGGTTCTACTGACCATTTTACACCTGGACGACCCCACAAGACTTGTTGTTTTGGAGATGCCTAGTCCCAGTCATCTACCCATCACATTTTGGTTCTTTAGTGAGAGTGACTTTGACCCTCACATTTCCAACACATCAACTTTGACTGTTTACTTGCTGCATGATATACTGTATTCCCTTTAAAAGGTAAAGGATGTCAGCAGTGACACAGCATCCCTGGACCACTAAGGGTTAGGGCCTTGCTCAGTGGCACAAGAGTTGCAACTTGGCAATACCAGGGCTTGAACCCCCGACCATCTAATCAGTAAACCAGAGCCTTAGCCACTGAGCTACTACCTTCTTTACAGGTATCATTAAATGATATACAGATGTTATTCTCTTTACCTGTCACTTTATATTTAAGATCAAAGAACAGTTAGAAAAATTGATTAGGAAAACCCTAATAAATAGAAATACTGTTGATATTCTTACACCCTCCACTGTTTTATTCCATACTTTCAGTGCCTGTGCTCAAGCCCAAGATTTGTTCTAATGGCCTGTTTTTGCAGGCTGTGCAAAAAATAGTAACATGTAATGAAATATGTTGCAGCAGGCGTGTGTTTCAGATGATGCTGTTATGTCTCTTGCACAATATTCTAACCACATTAGGGTTGTTTTTTCATGTTTTATCATAATGCACAGGTGGTATAGACCTCCAAGCATTGTCCAGAATGTACACTCCACTCTTTCTGATCTTTCCAGATCTTAAAACAGAAATGTAATATTCACATTTACATCATTTAGCAGACGCCCTTATCCAGAGCGACATACAAAAGTGCTACAAGTCTCTATCAATTAATAAATCAAAACTGGTTCGCTAGATTACAAACTTAAATTCCATCAGCCTACAATTTAGAGGATTATTTGAAGAAAAAAAATAAATAATAATTATATATATATATATATATATATATATATATATATATATATATATATATATATATATATATATATATATCTCGCCCTCGGTTACCTCGACAACCCTATTAAGTCGACGTTTTTGAAGTGGAACCGCCAAATTCTCACTTTTTCTAAGCATTTTTTATCCGTTATGTCGACAAGGGAGAAAAATTTGCCATTTAACGTCGGTTATCTCTGTGCAGCCGCAGAAGATCTCGCGGAAGTGGTGGAAAAATCAAGTCTTACAGCTGCTACATGTGTTGTATTGTATACTGGTGAATCTCTGCTGTTAGTTAGTGCTAGTGTTCATAGTGTTAGTAGGGGTGCGGGGCGGCTTTGGGAAGAAAAGAGCAGCCATTGAGAGAGTGCCGGTGGGAAGGCACGTACCGGGAAACGCATGCGCGATAACAACGACTGCCGTGAACCAACATATACCAACAATAACGGACGGTGAGAGTGTGGAACTTTAAATAGGAGCTGGTGATGATGATAAACGAGCACCATATGTGCGCGATTGAAGCGGAGCTTCAGAGAAAGTGGCCGAGAAAGCACCTGACACGCTGAAGGGGGCGCCGAAGGGGGCGTGGCAGGTGGATTCCTGACAGATAAACATGTACTGTATGTATTTTTATAGCATGCCTTCATCAAACAAATCGCGGCAACGCTGTTGTGTAAAAACACGTGCATGCACATTCTCATTTATTAACGCACATCATGTACATAAAGAAATTTCAAGCACGTTAATATATTACCGCCATTTCGATTTTCGTTTATCTCAATCATCGGTTATCTCGATGCTTTTTGGCGACCCCCTAGGACATCGACATAACTGGGTTCCACTGTATATATATATATATATATATATATATATATATATATATATATATATATATATATATATATATATACATACATATATCAATAAATTAAAAAAAGACAAAGCAGGAAAAGTGCTAGTTTAGGTGTTTCAGGAAGCGGTAGGTCTTGAGGGTAGTCGGTGACTTCACTGTTTAGACATCAAGGGAACAGAACAGAATAGAGCCTTGAGAGAAGGTGGGACCAGTCGAGCAGTGCTGGAAGACCTCAGACAGCGTGGTGCAGTGCGAGGAGTGATGAGGTCTGAGGTAAGATGGTGCTGGTCCATTTTTGGGCTTTGTAGGCAAGCATCAGCCACCGGAAGCCAGTGGAGGGAGCACAGCAGTGGGGTGGTGTGGGAGAACTTGGGCAGGTTGAACACAAGTTACACAGCTGAGTTTTTGATTATTCGCAGTGGACGAATAGCGTTCAGAGGAAGACCTGCCAGCAGAGAGCTGCAGTAGTCCAGTTTCGAAATGACAAGAGACTGAACAAGCACCTGAGCAGCCTGCATGGACAGAAACAGTCGTATCTTTCTGATGTTGTAAAAAAGGAACCAACAAGAGCGAAGAAATAAACCACACAGGTGATTAAAACATATCTACTATCAGGAATAATGGCTAAACATGTCACGCTGTTGTGCTGTTCCTATTCTTTACCTGTTCAACAGAACATGTGGAACACGAGATCTTACCATTCACGGAAAGGATTTTTTTTTGTTCCACATGGAAGGCTGATGTCGGGACTCTTACATCCTCCAGGACACGTGAAGCTTGTCACTACATCTTTTTGAACTGCTACTCACAAAACTTCAAAGAGCCGAACACATTTGCAGGGAACATCGATGTCTGCTCGAGTCTGTCTCTGTGAGCTGCCAGAAGTCTACAGTTCTTCAGTGTTGCTAGAGATTGTTAGAAGAGCAGAACTAAGTCATTCTAGGACACAACCCACTTAGCCAGTTACAACACTTGGGAGCCATCAGCCTCACACATCAGCAGATCTTGCGAGTGCTGTGCTTGCTTTGGCAGCTCTGTTGGATGCAGAGTCCTACAGTAAAGCCAGCATGGAGTGTGAAGCCAAACTCTAGTATCAGCTCTTAAACTGAGCTGCTGGTTGTCTAGTCCCTATGTACTCTGTATCTGCCACCTGTGCCCTGGTCTTGTGGCACCACCATCATGACCCTGACTCACATGCGGCTGTTCATCAGGCCAAGCTGACTGGAGCTTAAGATTAAGGCTCGAATCGAAGCAGAGCCCCATCAGCCCTTATTATGCAGCCCGCCTCGTTAGCACGAATGATTAATATTCATTCTGTTTTGGGAGAGAGGCGGCGTGTTCGTGGAAGATTAAGGCGAACAGTCACTGGTGGATTGGTGCATCTGGAATGCTGCTAACGTTCTGATGGCGATGCTGTAAGAAAATAACATTCTGTACTTCCTGTTGTGGATCACCCAATGTGCAGTTTGTGTATATCTGCTATCTGTTATCGAATTAAAATACATAAAACTGTATGTCATTCAGAAATATCTGATATGACTTTTGGAGATGAACATTGGATTAATGGATGTATCAGCGTTCAGGTCAGATGGCTTTTTATTGATACTTGCCTTCGAAAGTCCTGCGACTGGAAAAATGCCCCCATATTCAGGAAGAAACAGATATACACATCAGAGATGATACAGTGCACGGCTTCAGTGAGTCGGAAAATACGGAATATATCATACTCGACACTGGGCTACCTTCTATGAAGTCTGATCAGAAATTCAGTGACCCATGTCAGCACAAAATACAACTACCCTCCTCCATGACTATATGCTATGAGTCTATATGTTTTTACAAGAAAGCCAGGGATTTCAAGAGCATCCACCCAAAACTGAAATGCATTCTCCCTGTTTCTCCATGCCATCGAATGAGGAACGGAGTGGACGCACGACTTCTGCTCCGAAGCGAAGCCTTTCCCGCGAGTTGTTTTCAGCTGCGCAACTCGCCGAACAATTAGCAAGCTGATGAATAAGTAATGGAGTGCTCGAAACAAACAAAGCCCATGATAACCTAACAAAAGGTTGCTAATAGGAAAGCAGGCACTCTCAGAATGCGGGGACAAACCGTTAACTGCGCTGACAGATTGTGACAGGTGTTGTGGGATCGCAGCTCCATGCTTGTTAAGTGTGCAGCGACAGCGACCAAAAATACATCTCCTAATCTCATCATAAGTCTCGTATGAGCCGAAGATTACGGAGGGACGTGGCGTGCAAGTTGGAGGAAAAAAACGAAAAAGTCATTGACATGCACGAGCAGCTACTCGGAGTGTTTCTAAAATTACATTATAGTAAATTATAAATGGAAATTGAAGGCAGTAATTTAAAAATCCTTGATTAGAATAAATGCTGTAATATTAGCGAATAATCAAAAGGAAACCAAGGCTAATGCCACAGCCTGTGACTTAAGGGCCACTGATAATTACATTTGTTTGTTTTGGAGAATAGAGGCCACTTTTTAATAACCACACCACCACAACTAATCAGAGGCCATGATCAGAAGTGGCTGCTTGTATTGATGAGGACATGGCACTCAGGGACAGTCCTACATTTGCATTCGCAATGTCTTATCCGGAATGCAGTGAGCATGCGCTTGGTATGGTATTAATTTTTTTTTATTTATGTTGCAGCTTGTTATGTACATCTATGTAGTGTAGCATCCAGGAATGCATGTAGGAATTCATCATCCCCGGCTGAGATGCAATTCTAAAGACACATAAAGGAAGTAGTTGTGTGGTGTTGGTAAAAAAAAGTTAATTAAATAATGGCAACCTGTAGCTCCGTGAACCTGTTTCACAGATTTTGTGGAGAACTGAGGATATGTTTTATTTATACTGTGGGGTGAAACCGAGTGTAAATGATAGAGTGATAACCAACAAACTCACCGTTTGTTTTTGGGTAAAGATGTTTGTTGAGATTTGTGGAGACTTGCTGATGGTTTTATGTTTGTTGTGGTTAGAAATTTGGTTTAAGATGTTTGTTAGAGTGTTGGTTGTAGAGGTTTGTTATGGTTAGAATGTTGGTTGAAGAGGTTTGTTGTGATGAGACTGTTGGTTGAAGAGGTTTGTTGTGATTAGTGTTGGTTAAAGGAGTTTGTTGTGGTTCGGGTTTTGGTTAAAGAGTTGGTTGCAGTTAGAGATTTGGTTAAAGAGGTTTGTAGTTAGCATTTTGGTTATAGATGTTTCTTGTGGTTAGGGTTTTAGTTAAAGAGGTTTGTTGTGGTTAGTGTTGGTTGAAAAGGTTTGTTGTGATTAGAATGTTGGTTGAAGAAGTTTATTGGGATTAGTGTTGGTTGAAGAGGTTTGTTTTGATGAGTGTTGTTTAAAGGAGTTTGTTGTGGTTCGGGTTTTAGTTGAAAGAGTTTGTTGCAGTTAGAGATTTTGTTAAAGAGGTTTGTTGTGGTTAGAGTGTTGATTGTAGAGGTTTGTTGTGGTTGAAATGTTGGTTAAAGAGGTTTGTTGTGGTTAGAGTGTTGACTGTAGAGGTTTGTTGTGGTTAGAGTGTTGGTTGTAGAGGTTTGTTGTGGTAAGAGTGTTGATTGAAGAGGTTTGTTGTGTTTAGAGTGTTGATTGTAGAGGTTTGTTGTGGTTAGAGTGTTGGTTGTAGAGGTTTGTTGTGGTTAGAGTGTTGGTTGTAGAGGTTTGTTGTGGTTAGAGTGTTGGTGGTAGAGGTTTGTTGTGGTTAGAGTGTTGGTTGTAGAGGTTTGTTGTGGTTAGAGTGTTGGTTGTAGAGGTTTGTTGTGGTAAGAGTGTTGGTTGTAGATTTTGTTGTGGTTAGAGTGTTGATTGTAGAAGTTGTTGTGGTTAGAGTGTTGCTTGTAGAGGTTTGTTGTGGTTAAAGTGTTGGTTGTAGAGGTTTGTTGTGGTTAGAGTGTTGGTTGTAGAGGTTTGTTGTGGTTGGAGTGTTGATTGAAGAGGTTTGTTGTGGTTAAAATGTTGGTTAAAGAGGTTTGTTGTGGTTAGAGTGTTAGTTGTAGAGGTTTGTTGTGGTTAGAGTGTTGATTGTAGAGGTTTGTTGTGGTTAAAGTGTTGGTTGTAGAGGTTTGTTGTGGTTAGAGTGTTGGTTGTAGAGGTTTGTTGTGGTTAGAGTGTTGGTTGAAGAGGTTTGTTGTGGTTAGAGTGTTGGTTGAAGAGGTTTGTTGTGGTTAGAGTGTTGGTTGAAGAGGTTTGTTGTGGTTAGAGTGTTGGTTGTAGAGGTTTGTTGTGGTAAGAGTGTTGGTTGTAGATTTTGTTGTGGTTAGAGTGTTGATTGTAGAGGTTGTTGTGGTTAGAGTGTTGCTTGTAGAGGTTTGTTGTGGTTAAAGTGTTTGTTTGTAGAGGTTTGTTGTGGTTAGAGTGTTGGTTGTAGAGGTTTGTTGTGGTTGGAGTGTTGATTGAAGAGGTTTGTTGTGGTTAAAATGTTGGTTAAAGAGGTTTGTTGTGGTTAGAGTGTTAGTTGTAGAGGTTTGTTGTGGTTAGAGTGTTGATTGTAGAGGTTTGTTGTGGTTAAAGTGTTGGTTGTAGAGGTTTGTTGTGGTTAGAGTGTTGGTTGTAGAGGTTTGTTGTGGTTAGAGTGTTGGTTGAAGAGGTTTGTTGTGGTTAGAGTGTTGGTTGAAGAGGTTTGTTGTGGTTAGAGTGTTGGTTGAAGAGGTTTGTTGTGGTTAGAGTGTTGGTTGTAGAGGTTTGTTGTGGTTAGAGTGTTGGTTGAAGAGGTTTGTTGTGGTTAGAGTGTTGGTTGTAGAGGTTTGTTGTGGTTAGAGTGTTGGTTGAAGAGGTTTGTTGTGGTTAGAGTGTTGGTTGAAGAGGTTTGTTGTGGTTAGAGTGTTGGTTGTAGAGGTTTGTTGTGGTTAGAGTGTTGGTTGAAGAGGTTTGTTGTGGTTAGAGTGTTGGTTGAAGAGGTTTGCTGTGGATTGTTGTGGCTTCAATTCTGAATGAGTGAAATATGTATCTTTTTGAAAGAATCATCCTTAGCCATCAGCACTTCATTAACAAAAAATAGAAAAATAAATGTAGTGTTTCTCAGTGGTTTTCATCAAATGTACATGATCCTGATTCACTGGTTATTAATCAATTTTTAATCAATTACAAATATTACTCCATCCTTTATTGTAAGATACAGAGGAAAAAATCTACCAATAAAGAATTACAGACTGGTGACAAATGACAGGAATAGCCAGAAATTCCGTTCTGCTGTATTATTAAAAAGATTACTACTAATCAATAAAGTTCTTCTGACTGTTCTTTACCATGATACCAGTGGTTTCTTTTGGATAGAAGGTTCACAGGAATTGTTTAATGAGCATGAGAGTGAATCACATGCTATAGCAATCAAACCCAATAACCAGATCTCTTCCTAACAGGACTAAAGATTAGGAACTAGACAGCCCTTTCTGCCAGCTCACTACCTGAGGGAATCTATTTTGCAGTAGAGACTTATAGAATTTATAACAAGGAACATTGTGGTTGTTTCTCTTTCTTGTGGTGGCCAAACATCTTACAAAAACAGGTTTTGTTTGTTTCCTTTCATTTATTTATTTTACTTTAATTTGTTGCTCATCTGTAAACACATGGACATACATGTTAAAAGGTTAACATAATCAGTTGACCTTAAATAATAAAAAAATAATAATAAAAAAAAAGTTGTTCACTGTAGGTAGGTTATAAACCAAATTGTGTGTCACCTTGATTTTATCTGACCTTTCATGTGGGAGGTGTAATTAGTTACATGCCCATTTACAGGCATTTACTTTAAGCACCCTGAAAAATCATGCTCCAATCTACATCTATATAAAAAACAAGTAAAGTATCAATAAAATATTATTATTAAAAAGAGATCACTAAAATATATTTGTAAATACAACTAGAGTATATTATCAATATTTTATTTACAAGAATCATCACCATCATCATCATATTAAAACTAATATTTTAATTGCACTTCTTTATTAAACAGTGTTATTTTAATTGAATTTTCAATATAGTAAAAATAATTATACACAGAACAAAATATTGGTTTTGTGACTGTGTGGTGTTTCTCTGCTTCTTTCCAGGTCTACATGGGTTTCCTCGAAAATGTGTTTCCAGGATAAGCAAGACTGTTTGCCAATTTATACATTTGTGTACTAACTTTCTTTGATTCTACAAACTATTTTTTAAAAGGCATACAGTTTCTGCCAAAAGGCTATAGAAAATGTCAAATCTTCACATATTTAGAGTTAAAAATAACGCTTAATGTTAAGATAATGTGTGTACTTGCCTTTTTCTGTGCAGTAATATGTTCATTATTTCAAAATAATAATAGCAATATTAGTATAATGCTTTGGATATTTGCTTCATGATAGAATGGGAATAGAAATAGAAAGATCTTTGGTCTGAGAAAACAGACCCATGACCCCTAAAAGAAATTCTGGATGTGGCAGCAAAGAAGAAATGAAATAAAATGTGTTAAGGCTGGATGAGATATTCCTCAATGTGTGTGGGTTCATCCTTCCATTATTGTTATTGATCTCAGATGGAGGCTGTGAGGGTCAGCAGACAGAAGCTCTATAATCTGTTTGTTTTTAGCATAGTTTCACCTGTTGCCACATTAAAGATCTACTGTCATCACGAGCAGAGAAAGCTTCCTGCCTCTATTAATATAAACCCTTGAATAAACACGATGCTCTCCTCTGTAAGAATGCTATGTTGTCAGAGCCTGCAATAAATGTCAAATGTTATTGACAAGAACGTGGTTCAGTAGGTATGGATTTTTACATTCGTTTAGCAGCCTCGAGAAGGCGTCTCGTCGTCTGTGCACTCAAAAGCGTTCCTGTGGGAGCAACCTTCAGGATCAGCACGCTGTCACAGTTTTGCTATGCTAACAGTGAGTACCATGTGCCTCACAGGCCTACAGTGGTGTGAGGGTGAAGAGTAGGTCACAGCTCTGCTGCTGGAGCGTGTCTGACGCTGACAGCTCAACTTAAGGGGGAGTTTTCTTTCAATTTATGATCCTGAGTGTCTCAGTAATATTCATGGGGTGCAGATAATAATATATCTGGCAATTTTAGCATGATGTAAATTGGTGTTTTATTGAATGGGATTCAACCGCGGTATTAGTGACATCCCTGGTCCCTGGTTCAATCCTGAGCATGTGTGGCATTTTACATGTTCTCGAAGTGTCTGCATGGGTTTCCTCTGGGTTCTTCAGTTTCATCTTAAGTGGGAAGTTAACACACAGGGGGCGATCTCTGCCGTCTCTGTTTTCTCTCTTCACAGACACACAAATAAAACAACCTGAATCTCAGTGAAAATTTCCCCAACGGACATTGAATATATAAAGTTCGAAAAGTCTATTTTCAAATAAACCATATCCAATACAAATATTCTTTGATGATATAATCCATATGAAAGTTATAAGAGGTGCAGTTTCTCCAGTATCACCTCATTAACCGTCCTTGTGGAAACATAGCAAAGGTTCTGTTTGGTGTCCTGATAATTTATGTAATTTAAAACACCATAATTACTTTAAAATGTTAAAATAAATATTTTGTCTTCATGCTCTATGTTAAGATTGGTTTCACAAACACTTAACATACATTTGCATAAAGCATCAATATTTGTCCATGCCCATGTTGATTAGAGTATTAAAAACAGGAAAGTAATAATTTAAATTACATTTAGAACAGAAAAAAATGTGTTTTTTAAAAATTAAGTTGCAATTAATCATGAGTTAACTAATCGTGATTAAATATTTCAATTGATTGTCAGCCCTAATATTAATATGATGTGAGGTCCAGTTACCAGTGTGACACTTAAACAGGTAGAAGTAATAACTACTTTTTACTTAAGTACATGTCAGAGTCCAAACCTCTTTACTTTCACTTGAGCAAAAAGGTTTAGTCAGTACTTTAACTTTTACCAGAGTCTTTTAAAACACAAGCATCTGTACTTCTACCTGGGTGAAGAATGTGTGTGCGTTTGCCATTTCTTCAAATATATATATATATATATATATATATATATATATATATATATATAACATTCAGTGGTGGACAGTAACAAAGAAAATCTAATTTGTAACAGTACTTAAGTAGTTTTGTAAACTTAAGTTTTTTGTGTATCTGTTTTTTACTCAAGAATTTCCATTTAAAGAGACTTTTACTTCAACTTCACTACATTTTAAAGTCAAATATTTTACTTTTTGCTCAACTACATTTTGTGAAATCTGATTTCTTTTTGTTTATGAGCGGATAAAAACTTAGCCGGTCAAACACACAGCAATCCACTAATCAGTGTTGAGCGCACGCTCTGTTTTGAACTTGTTTTGATTGCCGCTTGATAATGTCTATTTATCACGAACATACAGTTCAGCATCAGTGCAACAGCAAGCAGAACATTTAGAGATGAATAAACGATGGAAGAATCTCCTGACTCGAACTCGTCACAGCACCCCTGACCTTATAAACACAATTTTCTTTAAGCAGGTGAAAAGAAGGATTTGGGCTCGTGATCATTTTAATTTATATCAATCAATCATTAATATCATTCTATTAATAGACTGGTGTGTTTTTTCCTATAAACTGTGTTGAGAGCAAAGAGAAAGAGTCTTGTGACAAAAATGATAATAGGAACATTATAGCCATAATAAAACATAGTACTTTGGATACTCAAGTACATTTGAAGGCAAATACTTTTACATAAGTGAAAGCTTAAAAGGAGCACTTTTACTGGAGTAATATTTTACAGGGGGTATCTCTACTTTTACTCAAGTACATGGTTTGAGCACTTCATCCACCACTGGTAACATGTGACTATAAAGTATGTCAGGTGAAAATGAAAAGAAAGAAGGGAAACCGATTTCACTGCAAACACCCATTACAGGAATTCAGATCAAATCAATGTAAGCTAGTTATTCAGCTACTTAAACTGCTTTAACGTTTTAAAAATCTACAGTATTTGTGCTAGCAGAGCAAAAATGAACAAAAACTATATTGGCTATATTATGTCCAAAATGTCAGCTAATCAATATTAATTTCTTGCTTAAAAAACCTTGCGTGGAAACAATATTTCACTGCAGTCATGCGCTTATAGTAATATCAGTATGGCACCATTTCATTACAGTCCTGTGCCTACAGCTTGTTCACAATCGTGCTTATATCATACAAAACCATTCTCTTGAATTTCACCTAAAAGGAAAACTAATTAATTATGTGCTAATAAACACACCAATTAAATAAAGTGAAATAAAGAACAATTGCCATTCGAGTGCTAAACTCAGGTGTCCGCTGAGTTGCTCAATTCAACACCCGGGTCTGTGTTTGTGTATTCTTAATGGCAAGTCCAAGTGTCCAGCAGGTGTTATTAATTTACCACCCACTCTGGACTTTGATTACCTGCCCTTCAGGAGCAGCACATCCCCCCTCCTTCCCTCACTCACTCCACAGCTGTCTACGCTCCAGCTGCAGTTATTTCTCACTGCTTTATGCTCGTTTTTAATAACGTGATGTTAACTGTGCACATGAAATTTTAATACCGTGTCTGTACCCATATAGGAATGTAATATAAAATATACCCCAGCATACTCTCTTTATTTTGAAGCATATCGCCAATAAATTGCAATATATTCCATTTTCATGTGGGCATTATCCGAGGCCCCTGCTTCCCCGTAAACATTGCTGTAGACTTATTTATAGAGTAATAAGCCTTTAAGAGTAGCTGCAGTGGTTACAAATGCAAGACTGCTGCATTTAAAACTGATCATTTTTTGCACCTTAAAAAGGTCTCTATGCTCCAACCCAAGGCAAATCCAATGATTACTGCTGATTATACATTAACTTTCTTTCTAATTTAAGGTAGAAAATAATAAAAGAAAAGAAAGAAACAGTGGAATTTACACAGAAGACTAAAAGGACCATACAGTTGACTCAAACCACACAGACAGCAATAGAACATAGAACAATAGGACAAACAAAAAAATAATACTTTAAATATTTGATCTGTACCCTAAACCTATTAAACTAAATGTTTCATAACTCAGCAAACCTTTTCCAACCCTTCTACCATGCACATCTTTAGTTTTAATGCCATTTAACAGAAGCTTAGTGGAGATTTTTGTGTTGCCAATTTGAAAACGTGTTATAAACCAACATTTTCCAATATCAAAAATGTATTTGGCCAGTCTTGATTTGATGATAATGTCCGCCAGGTTTAATAAAGATTTGATAAAGTGATTTATCTTCGCTTATGAGAGTTTTTGCTTGCTTTGAGCAGTTAAACCAGTCCTGAATTATGACCCACAGTACAATATGCTGCAGTATATCACTACCATTAGGCCAATCATTCATCTTTTTTTTCCCTGAGTGACAGGCAGGAGTACTAAATATTGATAAACTGTCTATATGTCTTACGGGTTGGTTTTAATCTTTTGCAGACTTCGCTGTGGGCGAAGAAGATAAATCAGAACATCAGGGTTCCATAAATGGATGCTTGGACCCCTAATTGTATAACCTGCAAAACTACAATAAAAGAAATCAATAAATGAATTATTGAATGACTTATAATTTATAATAATCATTTGATAATATAATTCATTATACAGATTTACTAAAGAGTTGTTAATCATTCTGAGTGAGGTGAGAAAAGGTTTAATGCTGGCTTTGCTTAAAGAATACATGATAGTGGAAAACAGAGCACTCTAATTCTGCTCTAACATCCACAATGCAATCAAAAGGAAAGATATGTAAGAGGAATAGACTGTGTGCTTGTGGTGTGATTAAATGATGACCTGAAAGTAGGTAATGATGATGGATGACAAGAGTGCTTTTAAGGATAAAAGTTACAGTAATAGAGGTAACAAATTAAAAAACGATATAATTCGAGCATCTGAGGTGGCGTTTATTGTCAGTAAACAGTTTAGTAGTAATTAACAGTACATTACAGCACTGTCATAAAGATCATACTGACAGTAATATGCACATGTCCATCATTTGAACTATATTAGCAAGAGACAAATACAGCATAGGATAATTAAATGCACACTTTATTGATTAAAGGGGGTTGAAATATGATACATGTACAAGGTATTCCACATGAATACCTTGACCCAAGGTTTTCCAGCAAAACATTGCTATGAGCTTTTGCCACAGTGCATCTGCCGTCTCTTCCATAGTGAGTGATGCACACACACTCAGCTTTCAACATGATGTCAAAGAAAATGTGATTCAGGCCACTTTTATATATTGATCCATGGTCCAGTTCTGATGCTACCATCATTGGTGTGGGTCATGGTCAGCATGGGACTCTGAACGGTTTGCAGCTACACACCTTTATACACAGCAAGCTGCAATGCATTGTGTGTTCGGACACATTTCTATCATAGCCAACATTAACTGATTCGGTCCATGTGCTACAGGAACTCTCTGGATTGGACCAAATGGACCAGCCTTTGCTTCTAATGTGCATCGAAGAACCTTTTGTGTCCCTGATCCTGTTGCCGGTTCAGCAGTTATTCTTTCTAGGACCACATTTGGTAGGTACTAACTGCACACCGCATACTGCATACAGTACCAAAAACACCTTACATGGCATTTTGGAGATGCTCTGATCCAGCTGTGCCAAATTTTCCTTCTCCCAAAACATCAACTTTACGAGTTCACTGTTTTATTGCTGCCTAATATATTTACATTTGCAACATTTGGCAAGCACTTTCATCCAGAGCGATTTGCAATTACATTTTACCAATTACATTTACAATTTACACACCTGAGCAGGTGGATTTAGGGTCTTGCCCAAGGGCCTAGCAGGGGAATTTTGTTGAAGTACATATACATATAATAGACTATATATTTCCATATATACACACACACACTTATACTTTAGCTTAGAGACATATAAATGAATGTTTAATTTTCCTGAGCGTTATTAATAAAGAAGGCTTCATTTTAAGACGTATATTTCTCATTTGATTTAAATTGGTTCTCTTGAATTTTAAATTTCTGTCTTAATTTAAAGCAATAATCATTTTGACAAATGAGAACACAGTGACACCAGAGTTTCTGAATATCAATGACCTGAATTCAGAAATCTAATTTATTTAATACGACCCCTAAGGCCTTTGTTGAATGTAAAAGGCTTTAGATAGAGCTGACTTCTAAAGATATTCATGAGTATTAGGAACCTATCAAGATATCTGAACACCTTGATGAGAAGAGAATTCTAACAGAGCAGACTGGACAGTGTGGTTATTTGTCCTGGCAGGCGGCGAAAGAAAAAACTGAAGAATGGACGTCATCTGTGTGATCATCAGCGCTTATGACAAAAATGAACTGAGCAAAAGTTAATGAGTCTAATAGATAATGTAGGACCCGCTTAGTATTATTTATGGCAGTTTCTTTCTCATTCTAATGCTAATTCCTTTATAAAGTGGGAACCTTAAATTTTTAAACCAATTTGTATTACGTTTATGTAACTTATTAGATTATCTTTAAAGACAATTTATTTTCTTGCTAAATGTTAAAAAATATTTATTTAAATGTATTGGACCTTTGAATTGGTCTGTCTGTCTGTCTGTCTGCCCGTCATTCTGTCTATCTGTCCGTCCGTCTGCCCGTCCGGCTGTCTGTCTGTCTGTCTATCTATCTATCTATCTATCTATCTATCTATCTATCTATCTATCTATCTATCTATCTATCTATCTATCTATCTATCTATCTATCTATCCATCCATCCATCCATCCATCCATCCATCCATCCATCCATCCATCCATCCCCCTTTATTTAGAATACTTTTGGCAATCAAATAATTCATGAATTTATTATAACGATGAATACTGTAAAGGTGAAGTTTGGCTATTTGACTTACCATGGACTTTCTCTCAGCTAAAACACATCTGTCCGTTCTCTTCTAACATAACTCATCACTCATTTGTTTTATGTAAAAATCCCAGAATTTCAGTACTTTCTAAAACCTACAAATATGTAGTACTTAAACTTTTTTTTTTGTTTGGCTTGTGTTTGGGTTCCTATCAAAGTTCCGTTTTTGCTTTTCTTATGTGTACCTTACGGAATCTTCCCTTGCCAATATTTGCAAATTAGGCATTTCACTAAACCTGATTATATACAGTATAGTACAACAATATTGAATTGTCGTGCAGATTTTTCCAAATGTTCTAAGCAAATAAATCGAATTGAATTGGTAATGATCTGTCTAATGATTATCTAAGAACTGTCTGCACAATACACTTTATTATTACTACTGAATCAGTTATTATTAATGATTGTGTGACGTCTGAGAAAAAGTCTGTGCTGTTTGACTTCCCAGCTGAAACCTGTTGATTTGGTAAATCTGCTATATGGCTAAGAAGCACAATGGAATAATGGATGTATCTCACACACCAATACAAGAGTGTTTGTACCACTGGCAAGAACTTAACTGAACATTAAATAATAAATATATAAAGAGCTCTTCATTTAGCTAAATGAAGCAAAGCACTGGTTCTATTTTATTCCACTATGTTCTCGCTAACACAGAAGAGCACTTCTTTGTGTACGTACACACATCGTGTGAACATAAACACCATTGCCTGTTTATTATTATGGCTTCTTTTTTTTTGGCGCACGGCTCATTTGGCCCCTTTTATTGCAGAAAATCAATTTGTGCTTTTTTTGTAGCTCAAGTGAAGTTAAAGAGCTTGAGGTGACACATGGTCTCTGTGGTGCGCTGCCCCGCTGCTTGCTACATTCACTTGCCTCTGAGAGGAAAATGAGACTTTAAACCACGTTCACACAGAGAGCAATGCTCTGACCCCCACACATTTTCTCTATGTCCCCCTTTTTTTTCCCCCTATTGCGAAACTTTTAATGTGTCAAATAGATATTTGTGACATGGAAGGTTTGTTCTTTTCCATTTCCCCCAGCAATCAGAGTAAGTGCAGAGAAGTACATGTTTAAGATGTTTTGTTAACATGGTAATTATGCAATTCAGCACATTTACATAAGGCAGCATAAGGATAAAGATACCACTAACTGAGCAATGAAGTCCACACATACTACAGATTAACACTAATAGGAAGTGGAAAAGTGCCATATCCATGTTGTTTGTTGCCTGTTACAATAAAAATTAAAACTTTTTTAAGATTATTTTTCAAAGGATTTCATTAACTAAAAGACAGGAGGTGGAGCTGGAGGTAGCAGAGCTGAAGATGTTGAGGTTTTTGTTAGGAGTGACGAGGATAAACAAGATTAGAAATGAGTTTATTAAAAGGAAAAGTGCATGTAGGATGTTTTGGAGACAAGGTGAGGGAGGCAAGATTGAGATGGTTTGGACGTGTGCAGAGGAGGGACATGGGGTATATCAGTAGGAGAATGCTGAGGATCGAGCCACCAGGAAGGAGGAAAAGAGGAAGACCAGGGAGGAGGTTAATGGATGTGGTGAGGGAGGACATGCAGGTAGTTGGTTTGAAAGAGACAGATGTAGAGGACAGAATATTTTAGAGACAGATTATCTGGTCGAGCTGTGACGATGTTCCCTTTTCTGCCTGTTCTGAGTGCAGTGAGATTAGACACTGTTGTCTGAGTTAGGCCAAGCGGAAATAAACGTTCTTTCGGCTTCTCCCATTAGGGGTCGCCACAGCGGACCATCCGCATGTTTGATTTGGCACATGTTTTTACACTGGATGCCCTTCCTAACGCAACCCTCCCCATTTATCCGAGCTTGGTACCAGCACTAAGGCTTGTGCAACCCTAATAGCTGGGGTTGGTTCAGTGACCAGGGATCGAACCCGGGCTGCAACGGCGAGAGTGCCGCATCCTAACCACTAGACCACCAGGGAACCTTAGGCCAAGCGGAAATGCAAAACCTAAATGTATATCTTTATCTACCTTCTGAACCATAGCACCACAGTGCATACAGAGTTATTTAAAACATTTTGGTGGTTGAAGGCATCTCAGATGGTCTCAAATTGAGTCTATGTCTACGTCCTGTTGGAACTCCCTAGGTCAGTAGCAGGATAATTCTCCCACAGAGAAGAAGAAAATGAATTTCAGTGGCAAGTGCAGCGGTGCACTGACATTCTCTAACTTCAGCAGATGGCTGTTTTCTCTTCAGTTGTGTGGACTAGGAGCCTCAGGCAGCTGATGTTCAGAGACAGATCTATGAAAACAAGCATTTGGCCCTTTTGGCAAGAGGCACCTATGGCTACTGGGAGTTCAGCACATACACATATCACAAACACATGCCAACTGTCTGCTCACCCTCACAATGACAGACTGTCACCGATACAGTACACAGCAGCCTACTACACTGTCAGCATTTGTTTTTCATCCTGCTTTGTAAAGGATATTGAGAAATTAAAAACAGGGTGGTTTTACTGAACACACAAAAACTGGATGAAGAAAGAATTTGCCTTAGCCTATAAAAATGATCAGTGGCAAAGCTTTGGCCAATCAAGTGTGTTACACATTGTGAAGGAGTAACAGTGGCTGGACTTTTGTTGTACTGTTTAGTTTTTGTGTATGCCATAACAGGTATTTGAACATTTCAGTGGTGGACAGTAACAAAGTGAATGTATACTTAAGTAGCTTTTTTGCTTATATTATGTATTTCCATTTGGGGAGACTTTTACTTCAACTTCACTACAATTCAAAGTCAAATATTTTACTTTTTACTCAACTACATTTTGTGAAATCAGACGGTCCTATTTTGTTTATGAGTGGACTTGTTTTGATTGCGGCTTGGTGGTAATTACTTGCACAAACATACAGAGTCAGAGTCAGTTCATCAGCAAACAAAACATTTTGAAAGTAATAAATGATGGAAGAAACTCCTGACTGTAATTTGCCACACCACCTGTGGTCTTATTTGAATCATTTTTGAAGTAGTTGAAAAGAAGGTATTTGGCTCATGATAAATTTATTAGATAACAATCAGTGTTTGACTCATTAATATCATTTCATTAATAGATTGTTGTGCTAAGAGTAACATTAGAGTCTTTTCATTTAAACGAAGTTGATTAAGCAAAGAGTCTTGTGACAGAATTGATAACAGGAACATTATTGCCATGATAAATCATAGTATTTTGGATACTTAAGTACATTTGAGAGCAAATACTTTTGTACTTACCACTGAATACTTTTGTACTTAAGTGAAAGTATAAAGCACTTTTACTGAAGTAATATTTGATATGAGTGTATCTTTACTTTAATTCAAGTACATGGTTTGTGTACTTCACCCACCACTGGTTAATTTCTTGCAGCTGCTCAGTGCCAGGGGTTTGTTCATTTGTTCAGTGGGCTGAATATTGAAAGAAGTCATACTTATGGTCATGCCATTTGTAATCTGGCAGAATAGGCAAAATACAAGCAACAGGTTGGGAAACAATTTACCCAAGGATATGGTGAAGCACACTGATTCCTACATAGGGGAAGGTTGGCTGGGAGTAAACCAGAGAACCTAAAGAATCTAATATAAGGATCTAACCCTAACCCTAACCATTTAGACAGAACCCCTCAATCAAACTGACAATGGAGCTATGAGACAGCAACACCAACACTGCCAGTAACCATATCTAATACTTTCAAATTGGGCTGTATAGCTCCAACTCCATGCTCTGATATATTTTATACCAGAGATACAGTGTCCCAATTGGCCTAACCCAGCCATTAGGGGGGCACAAGCCAGTGCACTCTTAGTGCCGGTCCCAAGCCCGGGTAAATGGGGAGGGTTGCATTAGGAAGGGCATCCAGCGTAAAACATGTGCCAAATCAAATATGCGGATAACAAATGAGAATTTCATACCGGATCGGTCGAGGCCCGGGTTAACAACGACCGCCACAGGTATCGTTAGCCGACAGGGTACCGGTGGAAATTGGGCTACTGTTGGCCGAAGGAGGAGAAGGAGAGGAGGAAGACGTCTACAGAGACGGCAGGAAAAGGAGCAGTGTAGGAGAGTAGAGGTTCGGGTTGGTACTTTAAATGTTGGTACTATGACGGGTAAAGGGAGAGAGGTAGCTGATATGATGGAGAGGAGAAAGGTAGATATGTTGTGTGTTCAGGAGACCAAGTGGAAAGGAGTAAGGCCAGGAACATTGGAGGTGGGTTTAAACTGTTTTATCATGGTGTGGATGGGAAGAGAAATGGTGTAGGGGTGATTCTGAAGAAAGAGTACAGTAAGAGTGTAGTGGAGGTGAAGAGAGTTTCTGATAGGGTGATGATCGTGAAGGTGGAAGTTGAAGGATGATGATAAATGTCATCAGTGCCTATGCTCCACAAGTTGGCTGTGAGATGGAGGAGAAGGAAAGATTCTGGAGTGAATTAGATGAAGTGGTAGATGGTGTACCTAGGAAAGAATGATTGGTGATTGGGGCAGACTTTAATGGGCATGTAGGTGAAGGAACAGAGGTGATGAGGAGGTGATGGGTAGGTATGGTTTTAAGGAGAGGAATGTGGAAGGGCAGATGGTGGTAGATTTTGCTAAAAGGATGGAAATGGCAGTGGTGAACACGTATTTTAAGAAGAAGGAGGTTCATAGGGTGACCTATAAGAGTGGAGGAAGGTGCACACAGGTGGACTATGTGCTATGCAGGAGATGCAACCTTAAGGAGATTGGAGACTGTAAGGTGTTGGCGGGGACAGTGTAGCTAGACAGCATCGGATGGTGGTCTGTAGGATGGTTTTGGAGGCGAAGAAGAAGAGGAGGAAAGTAAGGATTGAAAGAAGAATAAGATGGTGGAAACTGAAGGAGGAAGAGTGTAGTGTGAGGTTCAGGGAAGAGGTCAGACAGGGGCTTGGTGGTGGTGAAGAGGTGCCGGATGATTGGGCAACTACTGCAGGAGTGATGAGGAGGCAGCTAGAAAAGTACTTGGTGTGACATCTGGAAATAGAAAGCAAGACAAGGAGACGTGGTGGTGGAATGAGGAAGTGCAGGAGAGCCTTAGGGAAAGAGGTTGGCAAAACAGAAGTGGGATCGACAGAGTGATGAGAAAAGTAGGCAGGAGTACAAGGAGATGCGGCAGCAGGTAAAAGGGATGTGGCGAAAGCCAAGGAAAAGGCATATGAGGAGCTGTATAAGAGGTTGGACACTAAGGAAGGAGAAAAGGATTTATACCGATTGGCCAGGCAGAGGGACCGAGCTGGGAAGGATGTACTGCAAGTTAGAGCAATAAAGGATGGAGAGGAAATGTGTTGACTAGTGAGGAGAGTGTGTTGAGAAGGTGGAGGAGTATTTTGAGCAGCTGATGAATGAGGAAAATCACAGAGAGAAGGTTGGAGGATGTGGAGTTGGTGAAGCAGGATGTAGATAGGATTAGTAAGGAGGAAGTGAGAGCAGCGATTAAGAGGATGAAGAATGGAAAGTCGGTTGGACCAGATGACATACCGGTAGAAGCGTGGAGATGTTTAGGAGAGATGGCAGTGGGTTTTTAACCAGATTGTTTAACAGGATTCTGGAAGGGAGAGGATGCCTGAGGAATGGAGAAGGAGTGTGCTGGTACCGATCTTTAAGCATAAGGAGATGTGCAGACCTGCAGTAACTACAGAATTAAGTTGATCAGTCACACCATGAAGTTATGGGAAAGAGTAGTGGAAGCCAGGCTGAGAGAAGAGGTGACCATCTGTGAGCAACAGTATGGTTTCATGCCGAGGAAGAGCACCACAGATGCCTTATTTGCTTTGAGGATGTTGATGGAGAAGTATAGAGAAGGACAGAAGGAATTGCATTGTGTATTTGTGGATTTAGAGAAAGCGTCGACAGAGTGCCAAGAGAGGAGTTGTGGTATTGTATGAGGAAGTCAGGTGTGTCAGAGAAGTATGTGAGGGTGGTGCAGGACATGTATGAGGACAGTGTGACGGCAGTGAAGTGTGCAGTAGGTACGACAGACTGGTTCAGGGTGAAGGTTGGACTGCATCAAGGATCGGCCCTGAGCCCTTTCCTGTTTGCAGTGGTGATGGACAGGTTGACGGACGAGGTCAGACAGGAGTCTCCTGGACTATGATGTTTGCAGATGATATTGTGATTTGTGGTGAGAGTAGAGCAGGTTGAGAAGAGCCTGGAGAGGTGGAGATATGCGCTGGAGAGAAGGGGAATGAAAGTCAGTAGGAGTAAGACAGAGTACATGTGTGTGAATGAGAGGGAGGGCAGTGGAGTGATGCGGTTGCAGGGAGAAGAGGTGGAGAAGGTGGAGGAGTTCAGGTACCTGGGGTCAACAGTGCAAAGTAATGGAGAGTGTGTTAGAGAAGTAAAGAAAAGAGTGCAGGCAGGGTGGAGTGGGTGGAGAAGAGTGACAGGAGTGATTTGTGATAGTAGGGTATCTGCAAGAATGAAAAGGAAGGTTTATAGGACTGTGGTGAGACCTGCGATGTTGTATGGATTAGAGACAGTGGCATTGAGTAAAAGACAGGAGGTGGAGCTGGAGGTAGCAGAGCTGAAAATGTTAAGGTTTTCGTTGGGAGTGACGAGGATGGACAAGATTAGAAATGAGTTTATTAGAGGGACAGCACATGTAGGATGTTTTGGTGACAAGGTAAGGGATGCGAGATTGAGATGGTTTGGACATGTGCAGAGAAGGGACATGAATTATATTGGTAAAAGAATGCTGAAGATGGAGCCACCAGGTAGGAGGAAAAGAGGAAGGCCAAGGAGGAGGTTCATGGATGTGGTGAGGGAAGACATGCAGGTAGTTGGTGTGAAAGAGGCAGATGTAGAGGACAGGGTGGTATGGAGACGGATGATCCGCTGTGGCGACCCCTAATGGGAGCAGCCGAAAGAAGAAGAAGAAGAAGATACAGTGTCCCAATTGTTGGATTGTGGCTTTGGGCTGAGTTGTTTAACTGTTTGCTTGTTATAAGATGCTATTAGATTACACAATAAACAATAAAGTCTAAGCTTTGTATTGGCATATGAAATGGAACGATATGTGGAAAGGATCCTTCTAGACAGATTGCTTTACTATATCCAGGAGTTAATGTTAAATAATATTACATTGATAGTGTTAAACATTTTTCTTTTTCTTTTTTTGTTTGTTTTTTTTGTTTAAAGTGGATGCAGTATATAGTAGAGAACAGGTTTATCAGAGGAAATAAAAAAAAAAAAATGTTTTTTTTATTCTAAAGCATCTTTAAGGTCATCTCTAGAAATCAGCACTTGAATAATATATGCAGTAAGTGCTATTTTGAACTAAAACAAAGCCGAAACAAAGGATGTTTTAATGGATTTGTTTTTCCCCAAACACAATAGATTTTCATACTATTACTTTTTATATGGTTAAAGTACAATTCCTGAACAATCTGTATCCACTTCATCCAAAACTTTTGAAGTTCCTGAATAATCTTGCTCTTGCACTGTGAACTGCCACAGTACCACAGGATTTCACATTACCATTTCAAATCACAAGTCAAATTTGTGTCCTGCACCATTTCATTGCTCATTTGGATGCATATTTGAGATCATTATCATGTCTAAAGCTTCATCTCTGGCCAAATCTTTTTATCCTGGCAGGGACCACCAAGTTTTGTGTTAATATCCCGGTACTTGGCAGAAGTCATGATCCCATCTATCTTCACGAGCCCCTGAACCACAAGCCACAAAACAGTTACATCAGTAATCCAGCACCATATTTCAGAGTGGGTTTGGGGACTTTTGCCAAAGACTCAAACACTGACTCAAGCAAGCGTCCAACTTCCACTAAAACCTGCTGCAACACCTATCACTTGATTTTGCTCTTCACTGTAGACATAAAATATTGGCGGGTGCTAGAGCTAGCTTTTAGTGAAGGTCATCTTAAAAATACCACACTGTTTTCATGAAAGCTAGCAATCTTCCTTTGACATAACATGGCTTTTAAACACTATTCATTTTACACCCCCTGCTGAAGTCGACATTTCGTTAAACATAGAGAAGGGGTTTCACTACAGTTTTCAGTGTAGGGTTATGTATTTGCAGTTTTAAAGAAAGCTTTGGCAGTTTAAATGCATGTTTCTGAAAGTATCTCACAAAAGTGAGTACACCCCTTCACATTTCATTATAGTAAGGAACAATACTATAGAAATGAAATTGGATATATTTTAGAGGAATCAATGTGCAGCTTGTATAGCAGTACAGATTTACTGACCTTTGAAAATAACTCGACATACAGCCATTATTGTCAAAATAGCTGGCAACAAAAATGAGTACACCCTAAGTGAACGTGTCAAAACTAGTTGCAAAGTGTCAATATTTTGTTTGAGCACCATTGTTATCTAGCACAGCCTTAATCCTGGGCATGGAATTCAAAAGAACCGCACAAGTTTTTGCTGGGATCCTCTTTCAAGCCTCCATAATGACATCATGGAGCTGCTGGATGTTAGACACATGGTGCTTCTCCACCTTCCTCTTGCGGATGTCCCACAGGTGCTCAAATAGGATTCAGGTCTGGAGACTTGTGCATCAGCACTAAGGTGTAGTTTTTAAAAATCCAGCTTCTGCACCTGACGCACAGCAGGAGGACTCAACTTCTTTGATCGACTCTTGCGAGGCATTTTCTGAGTGGAACCCGTCCCACAATAGGGTTCAGGTCTGGAGACATTCTTAGCCACTCCTTCACCTTCAGCAAGGCAGTTGTCATCTTGCCAGTGTGTTTAGGGTCGGTATTATGTTGGAAAACGGCCATTCGGCCCAGTTTCTAAAGGGAAGGCATCATGCTCTGCTTCAGAACGTCACAGTACAGGTTGGAATCAATGTTTCCCTCAATGAACCTCAGCTCTCCAGTACCAGCAGCACTCATGCAGCCCCAGACCATTAAGCTACCACCACCATGTTTAGCTGTAGGCAAGACACAATTTATTTGGTTCTCCTCACCAGGGCATCATCACACATGCTGAACACCATCTAAACCAAACAAGTTTATCTCCGTCTCATCAGAGCACAGGACATGGTTCCAATAATTTATGCTCTTGGATAGGTTGTCTTCAACAGCGCTTGTTTTAGCTTCAGAAGGGGCTTCCTTCTGGGATGACGTCCATGCAAACCGACTTGCTGCAGTGTGCGGTGTATGATCAGTCATACACCATATTTTTGAGTGTGTGCAACAGAAGATGTGAGTTTACAATGCTTTGCATTGGGAATATTGCAGGAAATATTGCAAACTCAGATCATTTGTTGTCCACACCTAAATATATTTATATAAAAATATTTTTATTGGTATTTTAGGTACAAATTAAAGCCCCTAATGTATCTAAATCAAATAATGATTAGCACACAATATCAAGTTAAAATAAAACAAACCAACCTGCCCTGAAGAGCCGTGTCTGGCATGAGGGAGACGAGAGGGAGGAGAGGAGGAGGAGGAGGAGGGTTATTCTTTGGAAGAAGAACTCCTTCCATATGAACACACGTGGTCACAATAGTATACTAAACAGTACATTCACACAAATGCTGCCTGTACAAGGAATACACACCGAATGAGGATAAATACATGGGAAGCTGACCAGAGTTCCCAATGTTTTATGAAGCGAGAGAGAATGAAACATCATCTCAGTTGAGCATGAGCTGTTCGTGTGTTGTACGCGTGATTTACAATGTTCGCAATGCAAGTTATCGCTCATAACGCAAGTTAAAGTTTAGTAAACATTTTTGCGTGTCCTGCAAAGCATCCATAAAGCACATTACTCGCAATTCAAGATTCCACTCTACATAAATCATCATGATGCCAAATGGAACTTTTGGTATGTTTCTGGATGTGTGTATCATGGCTGAATTTGATGCTTGTTTTGACATTTGTGTATCATTAAAACAAATGTTTTGTGATTACAAATTATTTTCAATTTTTTATATCTGAGTAAAGAAAGTATGTCGTAAATAAATATGTGTTGTGTTGAAGGTTTTAATTTTGCCTCTTTTCTATTTATTTATTTATTTATTTATTTATTTATTTATTTATTTATTTATTTATTCATATTTTTAATAATAATTGCTCAAACAGAAATGCACGCTGCATTAATCATGTGTTATTAAAATATGTTAAATGAATTTGCGTTAATTTTATGTATATAATATATACACACACACACACACACACACACACACACACACACACACACACACTCACACCTGATTGACAGGTCATGAGTTTAAACCTAGGCCCTTGAGTGAGGTCCTTAACTCTCACCTGTTCAGCTGTATAAAAAAGACAATTAAATTTAATTAATTTTATTTATATAGGGCTCTTAACAATAAACATGGTCTGAAAGCCGCTTTACACAGATAATGCAGTGACAAAGAATTAATAAGATGCTTTTTTATATGTACATGTGTCCTTGATGAGTGCGCTGGTGGTGACTGTGGCAAAGAAAAACCCCCAGAGATGGCACATGGAAAAAACATTAAGAGGAACCAGACTCGAGGGAACCCATCCTTATCTGGGTTGCACCGAATGTTGATGTATGAAAGTTCAGGACACTGTGCGGTTGGGGACTCTGGCAAGACTCGGTATGGCAGCAGAACTACAATGGAGAGCCAGAAGGTAACACAGACAGGAGGGATCTCTGGGATAAGAGACGGTTTGCATCGTCAACAAACCTGAGTGAACGTATGAGAGTGAGGGGACAACAGCATACAAATATCCTAGTTCACCGAACATTATTCCCATGATCCCTCCAGATTTGCTCCTTTACCTAAGAAAGATATTTTGATAAAAGGTTTGACTAAATAAGTATGTTTTTAGCCTTGACTTGAATACTGAGACTGTGTCTGAGTCCCAAACACTAATTAGAAGGCTGTTCCATAACTGTGGGACTTTTTAAAAGAAAGATGTGCCCCTGCTGTAGTCTTTATTATTTGAGGTACCAACAAATAGCCTGCACCTTTTGATCTAAGTAGGTGTGAGAGATCATTATAGTACAGAAGTTTATTTAGATACTCTGGTGCGAGAACATTAAGTGCTTTATATGTCAGTAATAGTATTTTATAACCAATGCAAGATTAAATTGACTGATTAATACAAGGGTGGTCACATGTGGTCATATTTTCTAGATCTATTAAGGGCTCTTGCTACTGCATGAAGCTTATTTATGCACTTACTTAAACACCCAGACAGTAAAGCATAACAGTATTTTAATCTAGATGTAACTAAAGAATGAACTAGTTTTTCTGCATCCTGTAATGATATCATATTTCTAGTTTTAGCAATATTTCTGAGGTGAAAGAAGGCGATCCTGGTAATATTATTCACATGAGCCTCAAAGGAAAGACAAGGGTCAGTAATCACACCAAGGTCTTTGACTGCTGTACACACTGAGATAGAAACACCATCCAGAGATGCTACATAATCTGAGAGTTTACTTCTAGCTGAATGTGGTCCTAGCAAAAGTACTTCCGTCTTATTCAAGTTGTGCAGAAGGAAGTTATCAAGCATCCACTGTCTAATGTCCTTTACACACTCCTCAACATATTTAAGTTGATCTCTTTCATCTGGCTTTGCTGAAATGTACAACTGTGTATCATCAGCATAGCAATGGAAGCGAATACCATGTTTATGTATAATTTTACTCAGAGGCAGCATATATACTGAAAAATATTATAAACGCAACACTTTTGTTTTTGCCTCCATTTTTCATGAGCTGAACTTAAAGATCTAAGACTTTTTCTATGTACGCAAAAGGCCTATTTCTCTCAAACATTGTTTACAAATCTGTCTAAATCTGTGTTAGTGAGCACTTCTCCTTTGCTGAGATAATCCATCCACCTCACAGGTGGGGCATATCAAGATGCTGATTAGACAGCATGATTATTGCACAGGTGCGCCTTAGGCTGGCCACAATAAAAGGCCACTCTAAAATGTGCCTCAGCAAAGGAGAAGTGCTCACTAACACAGATTTAGACAGATTTGTGAACAATATTTGAGAGAAATATACCTTTTGTGTACATAGAAATCTACACAGAAGTCTTAGATCTTTGAGTGTAAAGAGAAAAGCAGTGGGCCTAAGACAGATCCTTGTGGAACACCAAACTTTACCTCAGAGAGTGTGGAGAACTCACCATTTACATCAACAAACTGATAGCGATCAGTAAGATAAGACCTAAGCCAGGAAAAAGCTGTTCCCTTTATTCCATCAACATTATCTAGTCTAGTAAAGAGGAGATTCTGATCAGTGGTGTCAAAAGCTGCACTAAGGTGGAGCAAAACAAGTAGGGAGACAAAACCCTGATCAGAGGCCAATAACAGGTCACTCACCACTCAAACTAGCGCCGTCTCTGTGCTATGATGAGGCCTAAATCCTGACTGATACATTTCAAAAATGTTATTCCTAAGTAGATGTGAGCATAACTGCTGTAATAGAACTGTTTCTAAAATTTTGGAGATAAAGGGGAGGTTTGCTATTGGCCTAAAGTTGGACAGCTGACATGGGTCAAGGTCAGGTTTCTTAATTAGGGGGTTGATAACTGCCAGTTTAAAGGATTTATGTAAATAACCAGTGCTGATGGATGAGTTTATTTTTAAAACAGGTTCAATTACTTCTGGAATTATCTGTTTGAAGAAACTTGAAGGCAAGAGTTAGAGAATACAAGTTGATGATTTTAATTAGAAAATAAATGAAATTAAGTCATTCTCTTGAATATGAGTAAGGCTTTGTAATTTAAGTTATAATTAAAGTGCTGTCTACAGGGTTGTTTATAAAATAGATTGGATGATGGTAAGTTGCTCTGGACAAGGTCATCTGGCAGTTGCTAAAAATAAAGGTAAATATAAATTAAAGGTAAATGTAAAAGTGTATGTCATCTTCAAAATGGTTACACAAGCAATCCTTTGTCCTTTGACAGAAAAAATCCTCAGTGGAACTGAATAAAGAGGAGAGACACATCAGCCACAGTGAATGTTAGACATTGTCTTGTTTACTTTTAGCCTTTACCGGTATGCTATTGATTGTCTCTCTCTTTAAAGGTCAGTGACTTGCAGATGACAGAACACAAGCATACACACACACACACACACACACACACACACACACACACACACACACACACACACACACACACACACACACACACACACACACACACACACACACACACACACACACACACACACACACAAACATATTCTGAAGCCAGCTGTGCATGAAGAGTTAGTGAATGTGTAAATGGCCATCAGTAAATCTGTTTCACAGGTGAAAAGCCAGCTGAGTAAATGATAGGTAACATACCTGTTGTAGAGAAATTGGAAATGTGTAAAGGAGAGGGGGAGAGAGAGAGGGAGAGAGGGAGAAAGGAAGAATGTACCAATATATTGCATAATTATGTCTGTACACAGTATTATACAGTATCTGCTTTAGTATGAAAAACACACACATATCAATGCATTTATTTGACAACTGCTATAATATCGACTATATACTATATACTGCTATATACCTGGATACTCGTGGGGGTTATGCTCTATGACCCCTAGTGATTAAAAAAAAATCTAGAGGTTTTGACTTTCTTTTTGATGGTTCCTTTTTCAAGGAACATTCTACATGTACTGTACTGTAAACTCAACAACAATTGTGAAATACTTGTCATAAATCTTTTATTTAGTACTTTAAATTAATAATACAATAATAAATCGTTTTTCAAACGTGTATGTAATTTATTAGTACAAACTCTGTTTTGAATGTACTCTGAACTTTCAAGCCACTCGTGGCTTCTGGCCAACTATCAGATTTTTCAAGGTTTATTAAGGTTGTGAGTGTCAAGGTCGTATCAAGGTTCCACTGTATATATATAAAATATATATATATATATATATATATATATATATATATATATATATATATATATATATATATATAGTGATTTCATTATTATGCTTGTTGATAAGCCAAAATGTGTAAATGGAGAGAGAGAGAGAGAGAGAGAGAGAGAGAGAGAGAGAGAGAGAGAAAGAAAGAACAGAACAATTTTCTGCAGAAGACCATATTAGCTTGTTCTCCAGCACATTATTATTCATATATACATTATTTATTGCATTGGACGAACTTACATTGAATTTTATGCCTGTCATTAAATAATGGGAACCTGAGGTTATTATAGGCACAGAAATAAAGATACTAGCTGTCCAGTTTGAGTGAGTCTGTGCTTATGATTTGTTATGAGCCTCAGATTCGTCTACTTGTCTGACAGGAGTGGAACCTGATGTGGACTTGTGCTGTTGTAACCCATCCACCTCAAGCATTGATGTGTTGTGTGCTCTCCATGATTGTAAAGAGTGCTCATATGAGTTACTATAGACTTTCTGTCAGCTCCAACCTGTCTGGGCATTTTCTCTGATCTTTCAATTCAACAGGGTGTTTCAGCATGCAGACCTTCTGCACATGGATTGTTTTATTTTTTTCTGTGTAAAGTGTAGAGAGTGGTCTGTGTGAAAATCCCAGGAAATCTGTAGTTTCTGAAATACTCATATCATGGTTGAAGTTGCATCAATCCTTTTTTTTTTTTTTTTACATTAAATAGTAAATTGAATAGATGCAAAAAAAATGAGCAAGGTCTCTATTTAAGTTAATGGTGACTATAATATTGACTATCATGACTGTTAGCATAATTATCAGGCTGTTTGGAGGATCTAAACCTTAGATTAGATAAAATTCGTTCGGTACTCAATAGAGAGAAGAAAAAGTCAGGTAGATTAGAGGCAGGCCAAACCAAATGAACAATTTGCAATGTTATATGTGCTAGAAAGGCTTACAAAGTAAAAAAAAACCCTGAATACCTGCAGCTTTAGTTTCAAAGCAGCGTGGGGACTTTTCTAAGCACCTCCAAGCAGGTGGCCACAGAGAAGAAGAGGGAGAATGTTATCACCACTAGCCTTACACACACACAGACACACAGACACACAGACACACACACACACACACACACACACACACACACACACACACACACACACACACACTCTAACACTCTCGCAAGCAGGAACAAACCACCCGAAGGATTCGCTCCGGCTCATTACCAGCAGAGCTAATGGGGCACAAAAGCTCACACAAGCCTGGATCACAGGTGCTTGGGCGTGTTTGAGTGTGCATGTGTGTGTGTATTTGAGATTGAGCATGGCCAGACAGAGCTACGCATGATTTCCGTTTCGTTCCTGAGTATTCACCCCTGACGTTTTTACTGACTGTCACGTGTATACACAGGGTAAAGACGTCTGTGCGGTAATGCCCAGGAATCACAGGCAGCCATCAGATCTTCTTCTGTCAAATGTAATAAACATACTATGTGTGGAAAAAAAAAACTCAGCGAAATGTGTACTGAGCAAATAGAGGTAAAAAGCCATAGTTTAGCCTTTGACATTTTCTTATTACGAAACCAATAGGGTCAGGACTCTGTTTGCTTTGGAGAAGATTTTCAGCATGCAGTTGTGTGTGTGTGTGTGTGTGTGTGTGTGTGTGCGTGCGTGCGTGCGTGCGTGTTTGTGTGTGTGTGTGTGTGTGTGTGTGTGTGTGTGTGTGTTGTGTGCACACTGAAATGCTCTGAACTCTGCAGCTATGAAATGAATTGAAGCTGTGCTGCACAGGTAGGTAATCATTGCAGAAGGCTATTAGGGTGATCTCAACCTGGGAACTTGCTGTTTTTTCAATTTCTCTTTTTCACCCACACACCCACACCCACACACACACACACACACACACACACACACACACACACACTCACTCACAAATCTACAGTTATCTGACACTGAGGCAGAAAAGACTGAGGCAGATCAAGAGCTTCTGACTTTGATAGACATCTGCAGTAATATTTGAGACAGTACAAACACACAAACACACACATGCACCCATGTGTACGTGTGATCCTGTGTGAAAGTGTCAGTATGCAGGCTAATTTTACTCTTCCTAATTGGCAGCGTGCAGGTAAACACTTTCCGCTCAAATGTGTAAATGTAGAACTAACCGAGTGTACTGAGGAGAAATGAGTATCTATTAGAATTTTAATTACAGTCGTATCCTTATGGCTGATTCCAAGTGTACGTTAATCCATAATTCTATCGTAAATCTAAGCTTGTGTTCGACACACACAGTAAATCTTGACAATTAAACTGATCCCAAGCCTTCGGTTGAATGAACCTCGTCAAATTAGGTGGAAAATATGGGGGCATGGCGCAGGAAGTGATTGATGGCAAGAAACTGGTTTTAGGACATAAAGATAAAGAAGGTAAAAACAAAAGCAAGTCTTTCACAAACAATGAGACACCTGGGACACATTTAATTAACGGACAATAAATCCTGACTATTGCAGTGAAAAATACTGTGACATGCCATCGTGTCTTTATTTCCCCCTTCCCTCTGTCTCACTTTCTTTCTTGATTTTCTTTTCGCTGTTTATTTTGCAGTACCTACAAAAGACAAGAACACGATTCATTATAGAAATCCATTTCTTTCACCTCTGCTCCTGTCTGCAGCTGGATGAAAAATGTGAGAAGAAAGTGTGAAAGCCGGGACAGGTGTTTTTTTTTCCCCACTCACATGCTGTGTGTAAGACGATATTTGAGTGCTGTTGTACACTCTCCCAGCAAACATGTGTCATATTAGAACATGCATGCACACATGTAATAGCTTCTTTTCCAAAACAAAGCCCTAGTGAATAAGTTTGTGAAAAAAAAGTTGTCCATATGGAAATAAATGTAATTCTAGCATAAAAATTCGAATGATCTGGATTCTGTATTGAATATTCATATTGAGTAATGCTTTATTCTGGTGAGGATTTTAAAATATATAAAACCTATCCTGAGCACAAGGCAGGAATTCATTCTGTATAGGGAGAAATTAGACCCATGCTCACAACTTGGAGCAATTCAGATTTTGTTAACTGAGAGAAACCCCAAATGGGTCTAGGTAGAAATTTGAAAACTGACAGACAGGAACCTAAGTTCTGGATCAAAACCCAAAGCCGAAGCAAAAGCAAAACTACCTGAGGTGGTACCTTTGAAAAATCATCTACCAAATAACAGCTAAAAAAATGTATGTATTGCTAATACTGCTCATAAAGTGTGTTTGTGATCTTTAAATGTTAAAATGATATGGAAATAAAGTACATTTAAAAAAAATAATCCAGTTATTTCAAGAAAATGTCGGGAAAAAATTTGACAAAAACTTAGCATTATTAAGGAACTGACATTATTTAGCACATAAGTACCTCAGCCTTAATGCATCATAAGTAACACTGGTGAAGAAATAAACACTTGTATGAACTGACATAAAAAAAAAAAGAAAAATAGGTCAAATAGTCATTTGCATTTAATAGATTGTTCCATTTGAATAAATCTCCCTATAAAATTCATGTCTGGTGTATGGAAATACATGGAAATACAATTTAAAGACAATATGAAGTATAAAAATGGGAATAATGAATTATATTAATTTTATTGTCTATTATTTATTATTAACAATTATTTTTTGTACAGTTAAACTTAATTATAGAAACTGCTTATCTGGAAAACTTCCAGATGAATCCAAACATATACAGTTCTTCCCCAAAATGTTGCCACAATCATAGAGTCACACAATTAGATGTTTCTGGATGTGGTAGCATTTAATCTTATCTTTACTTGAACTAGAAGATCCAAACTTGATCCAGCATGACAATAACCCTGTGCACGAAACCAGATATTAGATATATTTTACACTCCTATTAGATGGTTACTTGAATTGTTGCCCTCATATCATGAGAGAAGCAGAACAGTGCGACTGCTTGCTGCTTCAGGAAATGACATAATGACATGTGCGCTATGTTACACTGGGGATGTTAGTAGTACATCTTAGGGGTACAACACCTTACCTATAACTGGTTTTGACTAGTTTTGAATGCCTGTAAAAGCCCTTTATGTAATGAGTCTTGTTGCAGGCACTTATGTTCGAGGTTGAAGTGAGATTATCTATGAAGTATCTAGAAATTTTGCTATACCACTTACATACAGCTTGAGTGTGTGTAAATGTGTTAAATCACACACACACACACACACACACACACACACACACACACACACACACACACACACACACACACACACACACACAGAGACGTGTTGAACACTTTTCCTGCCAATAATTCTCTCCCTGTTCAGTGTTGTGTTCTGTCTTGTGTCTGTAAGACCATCTACCTGCCCCCGTCTTATCAGTACTCATCTTAACTGAATGTGTCATGAGATTTCAGCACGATACATTTACAGGTGAAAGAACAGGTTGTGTGAAAGTCCTTTAGTGCTGGCAGTGTGGTAGACATGCTCCTATAGGTATGTAGGAACTGTTCTCAGATCAGTGTGAACGATGTGTGTGAGAAGCCGGTGTGGATATCTCTCAGCAGGCTCTGAGGTTAATAGTTAGCGCCCCAGCAAGCTAAACAATTCAGCCTCTAGAGCAGGACCATGGATCAATGATTCTGACAGGCGTGGACAGGTAGTGTGCGTGTGAGAGACTTCTGAGTGACGCTCTAGTGCTTTTGTATTTTAGCTTTACTGGGTCTGATTTTTTATTTATTTTTTGGTTTTTAAAGAAGTCAGGTAAAAAAAAAAGGCCTGCAGCATAGAACTGTAGAAATCAAAATATTAGAATTATAACAAGACCATGCATTAATTGTGCATAATGAAACTAGTTATTTTACAGCTTACCCTTGTGGGGGAAAAAAAAAGCATACAAAACCCATCATGCATGTAAAAGCAACTTCAGATCTTGTGTTCCATGCTTAAAAATGTGATGAAGCATTCCATGCAAATCGGGTGGATTTCACTGAAGGCTTCTGACGAAAGGCAAGACAAGAGGGTTCTCGTAGAATGCTGGACTAACTGAGTTGGTTGTTGAAGAGCGCCCACACACACACACAACTCCATGAAGCAGAGCTAGCGGCTTGCCACAAATCAATATTTCATACAGATATGAAATGACATTCCGATGGCTGGCCCAGATGCAGCAGGGGCTGCAGTAAGAATCGATTTTACTTCCACTCCCCTCAAACATTGCGGTGTTCATCATCTTCCCGTTCCATTGCCTCTCACATCTACATATGTGCACTGAGCATTAGGAGTCCGCCATGTGATATTGAACTTGACATCTATGAATTATTTAGCTGCATCGGGAAAAGATCACCTTTGAAGGTATCCAGGCCAGCATTGTGTACACAGTATATGCTACAAATGATACATTCTATGTGCTAATCATGTCACAGTCGAGCTTTACGAACGTGAAACCACAAGCACACATGCAGGCCTGATGCTTTGCTCTCGGTGGAGTTGCAGGTTATCTGCGGCCCTGTTTGCTGTTAGTTGGTGGCTTCATTAGCTGTGGCATTTAAAAGGGAGTCTCTCTATGGTCCATACAAATGTCACCGTGTGTTCCTCACCACCCATATTACTGCGACATACATGGAAAGGTTAATCAAATCCATAAGCAATGAGGATTTTTGATCATGAGGAAGCTTTTTCATAGCACATCTGAGCCACGGCCATTGAGCCTCCTCAGCGTGGCCAAAAACATTTCCTATGGGCTTACAGAAATAACGATTTTTTTAACTCATTCCTGATGTTATGTTTGCTAAAGTTGAATCTCAGTTGCCTGTCACACACGCCTTCTAAATCTGGATGAGATAATGCCTTAAACGACTCTTTTGTTTTTAGCAATCAAACATTTTGAGTCATATCGACCCTGACAGTAGCCGAGGCTGATTGATTAATTAGGGGATTAGCAGAAGCAGGGTGATAAGGCACTCTATCCACTTAGCCATGTCACATTATGCATAGCATTCTGTATAAAGTATGAATGCTATGCATAATGAGTGACAGTCGGCCATGATATTGAATATGAAAGACAGGACTTACATGATAGGGTTTCATAGTGGGAATTATGATATAGGAAATACTGTTATGCATACACATTGAAAGAACACCCCACAAAGCTGTTTAGATATTGTTATTCTTAAGTTAATTATTTAAATAATGGAACGTTATTACATTATATTTAATGAAATAATGCAAATATAAAGCTTATTTGATACTATCAATTTTGGTGAGGGTTACATTTTAGCAAATAACCCAAAAAGAGAGGCCAGAAGAATGCATTGGATTTGGGATCGGAAGGTCACAGGTTCAAATCCCACTAACACCAAGCTGCCACTGCTGGGCCCTTAACCCTCCCCTGCTCAGATCCAGTCGCTCTGGATAAGGGTGTCTGCCAAATGCCATAAATGTAAATCATGTAAAGCCTTTAAATTTGAATGTCCTGTAAGTTTGCAACTTTATAATTTTTTACAGCTATGACCTGTAGAAATTGCTTACTGGTATAAAAACATATTGTAGAAAACTAGATCAGTATGAAACCCTATTGGTGAGTTTAGTAGAGCATGTAAAGAAAACACTCGAGACACGTAATTGATTCTTTCATTTATTGATTTAAGTGCTTATTCAGGTGCTTGGTAAAGAGTTTGGTCTTTATTCTTCATTTAAAGACATCCGGTGACTAAGCCGTTTGAACAGGTCAGAGATATTAATCATATGTGTGTTTTGCATTAGGTTGGATTTTTGGGCTAAAACTCAAAAAATATTTTCTAATATTAATAGTTTAGTGAAATAATTATACTTTAAAATCTTGATATTGGTGCTCAGGTGAAATAGTATGGACATAGGCAGGTTTTTCAAATCAATAAAAAGAAAAAAAAATGCATATATGCCTTTTTGAATAATGCTTCACTTTTAAACTTTCCTTCCACTTGAGTTGCACCTTGCCATTCATGAATACATTTATAAACTTGACTTGTGCACAGTAACCTTGAGAGCCCTAGGCTTTGGATGGTAACGCATGAGCAGCATTTTAAAGTCAATGAACTGGCTCAAACTGACACTTGAGGGTTTGGGGCAAAGAAGGCAAACAGGCCAAAAGCAAAAGAACCATTTCAACAAGCATGCTTACTTCAGCCAGAGAAATTCTCCTTTATCACCACTATTATTGCTTCTGCAATAAAATAGTTCAATGCAACCAATCTAAAAGTGAATTGTGTGATGCTTTTTCCCAATAAAAAACATCTGAGATGGCTATCATTTGGCTGCTCTGAAGCGGCGGATATGTCATGTCAGATTTTTGCACTCATTAGAGTGATTCGGTTATGATTTATTGCTTGTTAATTATTCATCAGAAAGCTCTAAAACATTCATGCCAGATTGATACCCCTGAGCCTGTGGCGTCTTTTAATATGGATGTTATTGTATTTGGAGCAGGACAATGGTAGCCATCAAATGCATGCATGAGCTCAGCCACGTTCTCATTATAGGCCCAATAAATAAATGAGTTTGTGTGGCAGAATAAACACACAATAACAGAGTGAGTGCACAAAAAACAAAAAAAACCAAATACAGCAGTCTCATGTGAATTAATACAACAAACAAAAACACCAGCTGCTAACACCCAGAAGTGAATCTCTTTGGAAAAGAAGAGTCAGGCATTGATCAGTAAACAGTTGGTCCCTATGTGCCCAATTGACTCAGGGCTTTAGTTTCATTACTGTGTTATGCACTCACTGTCGGCTTTATTAGGAACACCTGTACACCTTCACATTCCTACAGCCAATCATGAGGCAGCAGTGCTGTATAAAAAATTGACCAGTTTCAGTGAGTCTGTGCCCAGGATAGTCTCAGATACTTGTTTTTGGCTGACAGATGTGGAACCTGGTGGTCTTCTGCTGTCATAACCCATCTATTTAAATGTAGAATTTGTTCTCATTTTGAGATGCTTTTCTGCTTACTATATTTGTAAAGAGTAATCATTTAAGCTACTTTACAGTCCAGACACGTTATTCTTCTCTGATCGTTCTTATCAACAAGGTGTTTCAGCCTGCAGACCCTCTGCTGACAGAATGTTTTTGCACCATTCTGAGTAAACTCTACATACCGTGTATGAAACTCCTCTGAGGGTCAGCAGTTTTTAAATCCTCAAAACAGCCCATCTGGCAGCAACAACAATGCCGCAGTTAGGGTTATAGAGATCACAATTTTTCTCCATTCTAATGTTTGATTGGAACACTAACGCTCTTGACCTGTATCTGCATGAGTTCATGTATTGTGAATGAGAAAGAGATTTTCCTAATAAACCACATAGAGTGTAAATGAGTGTATATACAGTTCCTTAAATGCTGCAAATATCAATAACAGCAGGGATTAGGCAGCCCTCTTTGATAAATGTGGAAGAACACGCTGATGGTAACATTCTGTATGCAAATCATGCTGGAACAGGACAGTCTAAAACAAAATCGTAATCAGAAATCAATATTCCTCTGATTTTGGAATTATCTGGGCTTATCTTTTTAAAATGAATTCCATGATTACACTGTTTTCCTGTCCGTATTTTTGGTTTTCAACAGAATTTTTTTTTTCATCAAATGAGTATCAGAGACAGAAGGGCCATTAGCAACCTTGCTGAAAACATTCAGCTTAGTCTGACTAGCTGCCAAAACACAGGCTGAGTTGGGCAAACTGCTAGACCATCTTTGCCAGCTGGTAAGTGCTGGTAAGTTTCTAAATTGCTGCTACTAATGCTATTTTGTAGATAAATGATTGTTGAGGAAATATCATAACAGTAAATCAAATGATAGGGTATATGATATGATAACAGTTGAATTACCTCTATCAGTTGCTTGTTTGGTGGTACTGGCTTTAGCAGGTAGCATGATAAAAATCATTGGATTATAAATTAGAAATATGAATATATGTGTTACACAAGTTTATCATGAGTGGGAGAGACAACTCTGTGTGTGAGTATAAAGAAATCTAGGGTATCTATGTAGAGGAGGTTTTGAAAATGGAAAATTCCAATTAAAATTTTTTACCATTTGGTAGATGCTCTTATCCAGACCAGATTGTAGTTATTTCAGTTATACAGCTAAGCAATCGAGGGTTAAGTGCCTTGCACACGGGCCCAGCAGTGGCGGTTTGGTGCTGCTGGGATTTGAACCCATGTCCTTCCAATCAGTGCAACATCCGATCCACTGCGCTACCACTTCCCACTTACTCACTGCCTCTTACATTTAAAAATGTTTTGTTTGTTTATTTAATATAGTCTATCAAGCTTAACCAACTCCCTTGGGCAAATTATAGCACGAATGCTTGGCATATAAACTCTATAAGACCAACAGAATTGTGATGAAACATTTATTTTAATGCAATGGCCTTATGGAGAACAATTTTGGTACAGTATAGTATATGCATCAAGAAATTTTAATAAGAAATGTTTATTTTCTATTATGTATATTTTCAATTGTTTGCTTAATTTCTTTAATATTATATTGTGTATTATTCATTTTTTTTTTAATAGTTAAGGATAACAATATGTACATTTTGACCTTGTGAGACCAAGCCAAATGTCCCTACAAGGAAAATGTCAGTGAATTGTCACAAGAGCACTCTCCAGACAGTCCCACTCAGGATGATAGTTTTTCTTTGTTATATAACCAGTGAGCTTATACCTACTGAGGGATAATGGCAGCTTGATATTTACTTCTGAGGTTCCTTTCAAGAATTACAACACCCAAATGCCTTTGAGAGGCAAAGAATCTGATATTTACATGTCCCTATTTCTCTGTCCTCAACCACTGAATATCACAGCAGTTACAGTGTTCCTGCCTGAGACATTTGTTGCTGTCCCAGTGCAATATAATGCACAGCCGAATATAGACGAACACAGGGGACACACAGGATGTCACTACTGGACACTAAGCCTTAGAGACATGCACATCAAATGGTAGACAAGGACAATATTTCAGGCCTTATTCCCTGGCTGCTCTTAACATAAGGGCATTGTTGAGTCCTAGACCACCAAGACAGCAACCTGATTACATCTCATGATTTGACTGAGAGCAGTACCTAGCTGACTCGCATCAGACAACATACCACTGGAGGGAAGCTCTCGCTCCGCAGCACACGCGGTGCTAATTGATCATAATGAGGTAATTATGAAAAAAGTGTGTGAAATGAATAGCAAGGGTCTAAGCTTGCATATTTTATTCCTAAATGTGATGGCAGAAACATTGCCTTAGAATCTGTGAATTTATTCAGCTCTGATCTAATGTGTTTGTGAAAAAGAGGGTGGAGTATAAACGGGAGGAAGAGATATAGGGAGAGGGAAAAGAGAGAAAAAGAGACCTAAAGAGAGAGAAGCCTGCTTTGATAAATTCAGTAAATCAGAAACACTGACCAATGTGGTGCTGTGTGTGGGTTAATGTGGTTTTAGTTTTGTGTGTAAATTATTACATAAAAAAAAAAGACAAATTTGACTAAATGTGGAGATTCTGCGAATGACAGTCAGGATGCTTGGGAGTTGGGGTTAAATGAAATCCACCCTGAATAATATCCATGTGACCTTTGGTAATGTCTAAGATTTATATGATAATACGTACACAAAGTCACACTCAGTTTAAACTTGTTGGTGTATTGACAAACTATTCCAACAATGCTGTTTGATTTTTTTTTATACCCGATAGTCATGGCAGTGGGATTTAGTGCATAAACAGAGCAATGCAGCTAACCTTTAGTCCTTTAGAGCCTTCATCTCTATCAGCTTGTCATCTGTACATGCTGGATTAAACATAGGTCTATTTTTAAAGCATCATGCGCACACACACAAACACACACACACACACACACACACACACACACTTTTAAGTATTTTCTCCTAACCGTCCAGCAATACAATATCTGCTAGGTCCAATAATACTGAACCATTCATGGAAGGAAAGCATCACTGTTTCCTTGTAATATATTCATTTAAAAAAGCACTTAGACTAGCATTAGTGGTGTGCGAGTGCTTTTTAAAATGTAATTTATATTCATCTATACCTTTAAGCATAAACACGCATCTAGTTTACAATGACATTTATGAACACACATACACAGACTGCCCCAAAATCACATTTTTTCTCTCAAATAATTCCGCAGCTGATTATTATTTTTTTCTGTACTACTTTGGTCCACCCACTGGCTCCTTTCCTGAAATTATGTTTTCAACGATCCTATCAAACTGCCAAGATTAATCCTGATCTATTTGAAAGACCCAGTACTTGTAACACTGTTTTGCTCTTTTGAAGCCTGGGTAAATATGACCAATGGATTTCAAGTTTTCCCATTACCCTCCGCTCACCCTGAATCATCTTCACCCACGCGCTGAGATGGCCATGCGGACAATCTAATAAAGCTGTAAATTTTGAGATGCTCTGGGAGCGTGCCGAATATTTCTGTCATTCTCTTGCCTAATCATTTTACAGGTCATGTTCGGTGGCTTATTGAGATGATTATTTTGCCACGCTTTTATCGCCCCATTGTCTAACCTCGGTAACTCCTCGAAGCGGCCAAGGATTGAACGATAAATTTTGGCGTAACAGCTCCATTTAGAGCTGTCATAAAGCTGATACGTTTGCTGGCGCTCCTTTGGCGACTTGTCATAAACAGCGAGGCTCTCATTTTTATATACAGGGCTTTGTCATTGTGTCTGGAGCCAGGGGCCGTCAATGCCATCATGCTCAAAGTTATTTCTCCGAGGACTCACTTCACATATCTTCACATACGTCTTGTTCGTTTTGCAGAGACAACTGCTGAAAATAGGCGTACAAATAGCTGCGCACAGTCCTTTTACAGAGTTCACAGCATTTAATTGGCAGAGAAATTGTTTACCCTGAAAGATTTAATATTTCAGAGAAAATGTCACCGGGAATATGACAGTGTTCCAGCATGTTAGATGAAAATGCATTGGTCTGCAAATGGAGCGAGCAGCCAGCTTTGCATTTTTAAAGCATTTACTTTTTCAAATAATGCGACGCACACTCATGAAACATTAAAATGTGGCACACCGTTTGAGATCCTTTTTTTCCCCCTGAGATCACAATGTGCATCTTTATACACAACAATCTGTATAGCATATGCTTTTACTGTTTAACATCTCTGTCACAGCACAGAAATACTCACACACAAACTCTCACACACTTATACACACTCACAAAACAGTAAGGTGAAGCCCATATGTCTAATTCCCTAAGAGAATGTATGAAAGAGAGCTAGAAAGACAGAAATTGTGTATAATAAAGCTATTCAAACAGTATGAGCAACCTTGCTGATATGTTCCACATTATTTTAAGAGCAATAAACTCTATCACTTTCTCTCTCTCTCTCTCTCTCTCTCTCTCTCTCTCTATATATATATATATATATATATATATATATATATATATATATATATATATATATATATATATATATATATACACACACACACACACACACACACACACACACACACATAACAGCTGAGTGGAAGTGTCTCTCAGAAGTCAAGATGGGCAGAGGATCACCAATTCCCCCAATGCTGCAGCGAAAAATAGTGGAGCAATATCAGAAAGTTTCTCAAAGAAAAATTGCAAAGAGATTGAAGTTACCATCATCTACAGTGCATAATATCGTCCAAAGATTCAGAGAATCTGGAACATTCTCTGTGCGTAAGGGTCAAAGCCGGAAAAACATACTGGATGCCCGTGATCTTCGGGCCCTTAGACGGCACTGCATCACATACAGGACTGCTACTGTAATGGAAATCACAACATGGGTTCAGAAATACTTCCAGAAAACATTGTCTGTGAACACAATCCACCGTGCCATTCGCCATTGCTGACAAAAACTCTATAGGTCAAAAAAGAAGCCATATCTAAACATGATCCAGAAGCACAGGCGTTTTCTCTGGGCCAAGGCTCATTTAAAATGGACTGTGGCAAAGTGGAAAACTGTTCTGTGGTCAGACGAATCAAAATTTGAAGTTCTTTTCGGAAAACTGGGACGCCATGTCGTCCGGACTAAAGAGGATAAGGATAACCCATGTTGTTATCAGCGCTCAGTTCAGAAGCCTGCATCTCTAAAGGTATGGCGTTGCATGAGTGTGTGTGGCATGGGCAGCTTACACATCTGGAAAGGCACCATCAATGCTGAAAGGTATCTCCAAGTTCTACAACAACATGTGCTCCCATCCAGACGTCGTCTCTTTCAGGGAAGACCTTGCATTTTCCAACATGATAATGCCAGACTACATACTGAATCAATTACAACATCAAGAAGAATCCGGGTACTGAAATGGCCAGCCTGCAGTCCAGATCTTTCACACATAGAAAACATTGGGTGCATCATAACGAGGAAGATGGAACAAAGAAGCCCTAAGACAGTTGAGCAACTAGAAGCCTGTATTAGACAAGAATAGGACAACATTTCTATTCCTCAACTTGAGCAACTTGTCTCCTCAGTCCCCAGACGTTTGCAGACTGTTATAAAAAGAAGAGGGGATGCCACACAGTGTTAAACATGGCCTTGTCCCAACTTTTTTGAGATGTGTTGATGCCATGAAATTTAAAATCAACTTATTTTTTCCCTTAAAATGATACATTTTCTCAGTTTAAACATTTGATATGTGATCTATGTTGTATTCTGAATAAAATATTGAAATTTAAAACTTCCACATCATTGCATTCTGCAATTTAACACAAATTCATTTTAACAGCACTCATTTTGCAAGTTAAAACCTTCAACGCACCATACATTTATTTACAATATCCTTTCTTTACTCAGATATAAAAAAAATAAATAAATAAACTCCACCGAAAAATTTTAAGTTTTAAATCAAACACCAAAATCAGCCAATGCACACATCTGGCAATTAAATTCCACATTCCGTGTGGAAACATAGCAATGTTCCTTTGGTGTCCTGATGATTTATTTAATTAAAAAAGCTATAATTGCTTGAAAACACTTACAAAAATATTTTGTCTTCACGCTCTATGTTGAGTTTAGTTTCACTAATAATAAACAAATAAACATACATTTGCATAAAGCATCCATATTTGTACATGCCCATGTTGATTAGAGTATTAAAAACTTGAAAAATATTCAATTAAGGTGTATTTTGAACAGATAAAATGTGCGATTAATTTGCAATTATCACAAGTTAACTCATGACAATCGTATGATTAATCACGATTAAATACATCTTTCGACAAATTCTAGATAAATGCAGTCCCTAAAAAAAAAAAAAAAGTGCCATATTTTACAACTAGCAATGAAATGATATATGAGTAACATAAGGCATTTAGCTACTGGCACTAAACTTCTAATAGGTCGTCCCTAATGTAAAGTGCTCACTATTATGGCAGTGAAACTCTGCATTTTATGATCAAGCCTGCACTATTATGATGAATAACTCATGTAAAACTGGTGCTGTGTGAGATTTGTATATGAACTTCTTTACCTGTCTATAGATCCTCTGGGTGACATAAGCATATATGAACATAAGCCTGCCAGAGGCAAATGATGTGTGCTTATTTCCCATGGGTCCATAAAGGAAGGGTGTGTGTAAATGTATCAGGCATGGTTACAGCTTAAACTAAGGAACAATCAGTCTCTGAATATGGTGAGGTAAATCCCATGGACGACAATTTTAACACACCTTTCTGTTTGCCCACCTTTCATGATTTGGCACTGGTGGATTTAATATCTTTAGAAGCCTGCGCTATAAATTTACAACTGTGATGTTACACACCATAAGCATTTACCTTAGAGGTTCCCATCCTCTGTTCATTTGGATGACAAGGACCAGGTGATGTTCTTGCTGCAGATCAATGCTGTGTGCAAGGTTTCCACAGATCAAGTGATAAACTGGCAATTAACAGTATTATATTATACCATCTTCTTTGTTACAATTACACCTGAAGCAAAAAAAAAAAAAAATCACTTCCCTGACAATAGCTGATTTTTATTTGTTTGATCTTGAAGTGCCCAGGTGTGACTTAATATTATTATCACGCTTGATTTATATCTCTGCTTTTGAGACTCAGCCTGCTAAACCATTCACGTAGAACAAAATACAACAGACAAGACGAGGGGAAAAAAACCTTTAGATGTGTGAACCATTCAAATTATACAATGATCCTGTTTGTTATTAAAAGCTATGCAAGACTGATAATCAATATTAAATTTGTGATTGGTAAAGGAAAAGCACACACAAGCTTTACTCAAGATTAAGGCCACTCACTTGACATAAGAGTATGTACAATTCTGGTAAAATATACATCCTATTTATCATTAGACAGTCGTTAATTATTTATTCTTTCGCAGCATCCTGTGGCACATATTTCCTACATTAACCTAGAATTAGGCAAACCAAATTCACAAGCATACATACAAAAATAAATAAGTGGTTTAGTGGTTCGCACATTTGCTTTATGGATAGGGGTTGAGGGTTAAACTCACGTTTCTGCTTGTTTGATCATTGCTTCAGGGGTTACCTCAGGGTACTCAGATTTCTACCACCAGTCCAAAAACAAGCACTGTAGACTGATTGGCATTTCCAAATTGTACATAATATGCGAATGGGTGTGTGATTATATCCTATGATGTGTCAGCATGCTGTCCTTAGCCTTGTTCCCCAAGTTCCCTAGGATATGCTCCAAGCTCCCCTCCATGACACTGTGGCACAAAAAATGGATGGATTTAAATACACTATATGCACAAAAGTATTAGGACACCTGATCTTTCCTGCAATATATGTTTCTACTCAAAACTGTTACCACAAACCAGGAGGCACACAATCTTTGGATGCAGTATGTTAAAAGTTTGCATTCAATTGAACTTGGAAACCGAAACCTGTTCCAGCATGGCGATGCCCCTGTGCACAAAGCAAGCTCTAAGAAGATATGGTAAACATGGTTTAGAGAGGAAGATCTTGAGTGGCCTGCTATCGAGCTCTGATCTCATCTCTACTGAAAACCTTTGGGATGAATTGGTACACTGACTGCACCCCAGGCCTCCTCACCTCACCTACATCAGTACCTGACTTGAGTAACACCCTTGTGGACACAAATGTCCACGGACACACTCCAAAATCTCTCCTTCCCAAGAGAGTAGATGGAACTGGGACTACATGTGGAATGCTATGCTCAAAAAGCACATGCCAAACTGTTGACCAGATTTCTGTAAACTTTTGGCAGTATAGTGTAAAAACTATATTCAAAGCTTATTTTCCACGTCTTTTACCACCACTGCTTTTACTCAAAGAAAGTTTACATGCTAATATGCTGACTACATGGTTAAGTCAAGAACACGCCGACCTTAGCTTGTCCAAAAATACAGGAATTTTGCTTGTGCCCCCCCCCTCCTCCATAACGCATGGCTAACTTAAATGAAAGTGCTAAATGATCCAGAGCAAAGGGTTCAGCCAGCAAAGGCAAATTATGAGCAGTTGTTGGACGTGCCCCAGCTTTTTAAAATTCCTCTCACTGCTGTGTCTTCATTTCAGTATTTAATTGCTGAGTGTGTCCATTATTCACGCCATGGTGGATGTACTGTAGCAGTAACAGAGGCAGCCACACAGATGCATAGCCCTGGAGGGCCAGCCCAGATGGGCTTTTAGATATAGTCCGTTCGTGTATGTGTTTAGGAAGATAGATCTAGGAAATGTAAGACGTAAGGCCAGTGCTCTGACACATTTTGAAGTCTCAGGTTTATTTAAATATGTTTTCTTAATCTTCTTGTCATCCCACTAAATCCCTCGATCCAACGCAACATAATTGTTGAGCTCAGTTCATTGTCACTATTACCTTTAAAGTTTGTGACCATCCTGCCAGTATATACAATGTGACAGTGATTTCCCAGTCTTCCTGGTTTGCTCTGTATAATATCTGATAGATCAGACAGCACATCATCTCACAGCTAGGTTATTGCAACTCTCTGCAGGCTAGCTTTCCTGCTTTCATCATTGATCTCCTGCAGATGATGCAAATTGTCAATCAAATCAGCCAGAACAGCACAAATTATGCTTGTAGTAGATACGTTCCAGATGATAAGTTCCAGATGGTTGCCTACAGAGTAACCTGTTAAAATTTACCCAGCACCTCACAGTTTGTGAGTAAACAGAGCCTGGTCATACAATTAGTGTGTAGAAATAATTCTAAAAGCAGACGGTTTGCATTTGTCGTGCTGTGATGGACCAAACCATGCATACTTGTTCACATTTAAAATTCACTTATAAGGAATGTCTTTAAAAATGCTGTTCTTTTTGAAGCACCTGATGCCACTTTCTGTCTGATTGGCTAAAGGAATTTAGAAGGACTACGGAAAAAAGTAGTAAAATTAAATCTGTGGAGTATTTATATTACAGATCATGTTTTAGTGATATTTATAGTGATTAGTACACTCTGAATGCAGGCCATTCAGTAGCAGTATGAGCTTACACTACCTTGCCATATTGATAACATATCTTTATGACAGTTCCCATGGAGATGATTAAAATAAGACACCGATGATGAGAAAATGTACAAAAATCCAGATCTACTCTACTTTTTCTCCTTCAGAAGTAAACATCCAGTACTTCAACGGTTGTTAGATCCATATATATATGCTTGCTTTCAAGGGTTTTTCTGTTTTTCACCACAGCAGCTGGTTACCAATAAAATGAGAAGTTCATTTGATGCTTGAGAAATTTCAGTATAAAATTATAATCCTGACCTTTTATGAACACTAGAATTGCATGGTTACTGGGCAAAACATGTTATTTGATGCATATACAATCATTTGTGCTGTAATATTTATTATGTAAATCAGCATTTACAGCTGTCTTAAAATCATCTCCTTTGGCTCCCTCAGCTTTTGGTGTGTATGGGTTCTTCTGGACCTTATAGTTACAGTAGAATCCTCTTACAATACAATATACCAATATCCTGGTGGCTCATATTCCCCCATTATTCATTTTATGTTGTTACTAAATATTGTGACTATCATTTGTAGTAGGATTTTGTTGCCAAAGTTTATGTTAGCTGTCTCTTTATTGTCACTCTCTTTACACTGTATAGAACTATATTACATTTGCTATTTATATTTACATTTATGGCATTTAGCAGATGCCCTTCTTCAGAGCAATGCATAAAAGTGCTTTGAAGTCTCTATCAATTAATATATATATAATGTGTGTGTGTGTGTGTGTGTGTGTGTGTGTGTGTGTGTGTGTGTGTGTGTGTGTGTGTGTATATATATATATATATATATATATATATATATATATATATATATATATATATATATATATATATATATATCTTACTTCTTACTTACTTCTCTTCATCTCAGCTTTGTAGACCATGCCTCACAAATCATGATGTTCAGAGTGTACATTCATCACAACAAAAATATATGTACAAAATCTGTATAAACATTCATTTTACAATGTGTACAACATGCCATTAGCAAGAAGTAGATACATATAGAACATTAGACTCTTACAGCTTTATCCTAAGATTAAATATGCTTTGGCTTGTTATGCAGTGGCCTTTAAATGACACATTAACCATTAGATATATGCGAAGTAGTGTATTTTTTTAGTACATTAGATGTAAGTGTTGCTATAAATAATTGGTTTGGTACCAAAGTAGAAAAAAGGTTTGTTAATATTTAATTATATTTTTAGATACATGGAATTTTTTTTTATTTTTATGTACAAATTTAACCTTAGATTTTTGTATTTAAGGGTCAAAGCTAGACTTTTATTTAAATGAACAAAAACTAAATAATCTACATGTTTCATTCCAACCAATGCTTCTCACCTCACCAGAAAAAAAGAAAAAAGGAAAAGGAAAAAAAAAAAGCTTCTCACAGCAGTGAAGCGCACACAACTCAGTATTTACCAAATCAATAACATGAACAAAAAAAAATGTTTGGCTATGCTTAACATCGGGGAATAATATTTTGTGTGGAATTTTGAGCTGAGCTGCATGGATGCTTTATTTGCTATGACACACAAAAGATGCTAGACGGGGAAAAGCACAACAATCTACAGTGTCTCAGGAGCAAAATCTCAAACTGTGAGATGAAAAGAGCTGTTGTATATAATCTGTTTGTGCACTAGAGCTTTCAACTCTCTCAATACAACTAATACGCTATACGTCTTCAGCTGCCGGACCAGATCCAAAAAGCTCTAAACACGATTTACTGGCGGGATGGACTGATTGGCCAGTCAGCATTTTGAGCAATCAGTTGCAAAATAATGTCTGGTAGAAGTTGTAAAGATGATTAGTGTGTCTTTTTGGAGGCATATCTTGACTATTGAAGCCTTAGGACCCATATGCCAGAGTCTTCAGCTTGCTGGCCGGTGCAGCGGGACTACACTGAGGTTAATAATGGAGTGCAGAGGATCTTTATGACAGCATGTCATCAGTAATTAAAAGAGGAAATCTGAAACTGGAGATGCTTCATGCTGCCGTTCAGCAGACAGTGTGGACATATGAGGGACCCTTGAAAGTCAGATCATTTGACATGATTGAAACCAGTCAAATGAAGCAGTATGCTCTGTCTCTAAAAAGTATGCCATGTGTATGCTATTTTTATACACAAGAATTTATTGCAAGCATGAAAAACATTGCTCTAGACTCATGCACAAGCTATTTTATTTACTGATGTCTGGATATAATATGTGCCAAGAAAAACATGTATCTATTAACAGCTAGATATATACAGTAGTCCTGGGTTGATCAGTAGTAGTAGAAGTATGCCACAAGGTCTCATTGATGCCATGATACAGTATGCCATACAGGCAGTGTTACACATGTATTATGCTCTAATAGATTTAATCTAAATACCATACATGGTGAAGATGTAGCTGTAACCTTTAAAAAAACTAAAACAAAAAAATTTTTTACTTACAATTACCATATTTTTCGGACTATAAGCCGCTACTTTTTTCCTACGCTTTGAACCCCGCGGCTTAAACAAAGAAGCGGCTATTTTATGGATTTTTCCTGGGTTTTTCCCGGTTTCACAAACTTCAAGCCAAAAAACTGAGCACCATAACATTAGACCAATAAAATTTCCGAACGGAAACGAAAAAACGCACCTCACCTGTGTTCTAAGCTGCACGGCATCGGAAGAAAAAACCTTTAAATGCACGACGATGCCAAAAGAAAAACTCTTGAGAGAAATAGTTGTGAATGAAAGGAGAAAGACAGTGAACAATGACTTTCTTGGTAGGCTACTGTTTAGATACAAGCCGTTGTAACGTGTTGAGTCTGGGTGAAGGGAGAGCTCGCTAACTCCAGTAGCAACAGAAATCATATAAGCCCTGACAGGTTTCCAAAACTCGTGCTTTTTTATTTTTCTTGGCAACAGCGTTACGGGTTAGTCAAAGAAACTTAGAAATGAGCATAATAAGGACATAATCCTCGGCGCAACATATTTCACCCGTTACACCGTGTGTAACGTGTCTTTCGTTAAAGCCTGTGTAAAGTACATTAGTGTAGACAGATGCGGCTTATATACAAATATTTGTAAAATTTAGTGGGCACGGCTTATATTTGGTGCGCTTTATAGTCCGGAAATTACGGTATATCATCTGTCCATTTAATTGGCCAAACTACGGTACTTTTATTTTCTGTGCCAAAAGACATATTTCACATAAGCTTTTTTTTTTTTCAGTTAATCAGATTAAACACCTTTAGCCTACATTACATATTACTGTATTTGCCTGCCACAACTGTCACTGATGGATGCATGAATCTACAGTTTGGGATAGGAAGAAATCAGTGCCAACCTCGTTTATTTTATACCATGCTGTGTATTTTTTTACTGAACAGTGCATTGTGCTTGTTTAAACAAAAATTTATATAATTCACCTTATGACATTTGTTGACACTAAATATTCTGACATAAATGTCAAACACGCAACTTTCTACCAATGTCTTTTTATCTATGCTAACACATTTCTGCCAGCTGCCCTGACTTTATTGTTTAATTAGAATGCAACCTGACCCATCCTGGCAACAGAGCTCATCAAAAGTATCAAATAATATTATTATCAACATGCATCTGTGGTATTAAACCTTGCCAGCTGGCAAACTATGCCTTTTTAGAGGTTAATAGCAAAATATCATGCTGTTGTGAATGTAGCTTCACTCAGTGTCTAAAGTCAAACGTCATGACAAGCCTCTGAAGTCGCTTCTATACACAGCTGTGTATTTGCAGAAGACAACCACCTGTGTCAAAACATTGGCAGCTGTCTTGTGCCTTAAGGAGGACAAGCCACTGACATGTTTGCTGTCTGGTACAATAGGAAAATGAGAGGAAAAAATAGTAGTAGGTAGAATAGAAGGGGAAAAAAAAGAAGTTTGTGATTTGTACAAATGATTGTGCAACGATTTAGCATGGTAGACATACAGTATTGGATGAATTTAGGGCTATTTTATCTCTGTGCAACACAGCATCATAAAATTTTAACGTGATTTGCCTTTACATTCTACTGTTTGTATTTTCTTAGGTTTCTGGACCTGTTTTACATAACCCTCACATATCCTCACAATGATACTGTCATCAAATATTACTGGAGTTATTTTTACCTCCACAATATTTGCTACTAACTCTACTACTAATACAATTACTATGACTATTATTACTGCTACTACTACATTTAACACCATTAATTATAACATTATTACTACTCTACCACCATTTCTACCACCACCTATACTATCAACATTACTATTTTTAGTACTACTACTACTACAATCACCACCACCATCACTTACTGTATACTATCAATATTTTTTTTTCTACTACTGCTACCACCACTATTACTACCACATTTAATTCAACCACCATTATAATATCAATAATTACTACTTTATGTTTACTTCTAACATATTTGCTACTAATTCTACTACTACCACCATCAATTTTACTATCAATATTATTACTTTTAATACTACCACTACCACTATAATTACCACAGCACAACAGCCACCATTATAATATCAATAATGACTACTTTTAGTACCACTACTACTGTACCACCATTACTATCACTGCCACTTATCATTTAAATGTTTCTACTGCTAGTACTATTGTACTACTACTAACACCATTACTACCACCACCGTATACTATTAATATTATATTTATTTGTCCCTGGAGGGAAATTCTCAGGAATACTACTACTACTACTACTATTATACCATATACTATTATATACATATAATATAATTACTGCTACCACCCTCACTATTACTACACTACCGTATTTTCCGGACTACTTTTTTCCCCAACGCTTTGAACCCTGCGGCTTAAACAACGAAGCGGCTAATTTATGGATTTTTCCTGGGTTTTTCCCGGTTTCACAAGCTTCAAGACAAAACACTGAGCCCCATAACATTAGACCAATGAAATTGCTGAACGGGTTCAGGTGAACCAATGAAACTCTTTATATTAAATCAGATGCGCTCACACTGAATCGGGCCGCACCACATCATAAATATGGATGATGTTCCTCTGATGTTTGACCTGCCGCTCACTTGGACTGTCAACAGGAAATGCAAATCGTTCGTCACGCTGAAAACAACCGGGCATGAAAAAACGGACTTCACCTGTGTTCTGAGCTGCACGGCATCGGGAGAAAAGCTTCACAGATGGTGATTTTTAAACGCATGACGATGCCAAAAGATAAACTTTCGAGAGAAATTGCTGTGAAAGGAAGGAGAAAGACAGTGAACAATGACTTTCTTGATAGGATACTGTTTAGATACACGCAGTGTTACAGTCACTGTCTTTCGTTAAAGCCTGTGTAAAGTTTTAGTTTTACACATTAGTTTCAGTGTAGGCACCTGCGGCTTATAGACATGTTCGGCTTATTTATGTTCAATATAAAAATCTTTGTCAAATTCAGTGGGTGCGGTTTATATTTGGGTCCACTTAATAGTCCGGAAATTACGGTATTTATTAAAACCACTACTAATACTACTACTACTTAGAAACACATTTAGCCCATAAACTTTAGAATAGTCTTCCTGTGGTGTTCAGGGCTCAGACACACTCTCCCAGTTGAAGCGCAGATTAAAGACGTATGTGTTTAGCAAGGCCTACACATAACATATATCACATATCATAACCTTGTGCTCCTGTACATCTGATCAAACACATTATCAACTTGTGCTGAACAGCAGCTACACTAATTCTTCTTCTTTGCTCTTCTTTCTCTACCCATCCCGAGGTTGCGCCAACTCCAGTTGTGTCCCACCGCATAAAGATCATGGACCTTTAAATAGTAAATGCTGACCTCGCAAACATTCCGAATTATCTAGAGACATACCAGCGCAATTTGGATCCCACTTCATGAAGAGTTTTGACATTAGACATCTTTGAACATTAAAAGGCTCTGGCATGTAGAAGTTGGTGCTGGATCTATGATTATCTCAGATGTTGAGCTATTTTATGAGTTGCTCAGTAGCTCCTGGTTTTACAATGTCATCTGACTGTATAAGACTGTAGAAAGGTCATTACTCATAATCACACACTCCGGTGCTCATGGTAGTTTTCACTCTCCGTTGTTTTGAATTGTCTTTTAAGATTTATAATCATACTCTTTATATCACCCCTAATGGAGATTGGTTCCCTTTTGAGTCTGGTTCCTCTCAAGGTTTCTTCCTTATACCATCTAAGGGAGTTTTTTTCTTGCCACAATCTCCCCAGGCTGCTCATCAGGGATTAATACACATAATTCACTTATATGAAAAGATTTTGTTTTACAATTTTGACATTCTGTAAAGCTGCTTTTGGACAATGTCTATTGTGAAAAGTGCTATAGAAATAAACTTGAACTTAAACTACTATTTTTGCTACTACAATTGCTATAAATGTTACTACTACTATTACTACTACAGCTACAGTTATTACTACTACTGCTACTACTAGGAGAAAATAGCAGTGAAAATAACAATAATTGCAATAATCATTTATGCTCTTGTACCTTTCTCACACCCAAGGATACTCTGCAAGTCATATGCAAAGACATAATAGTCTTTTATGAGTAAAACTTAGTGCTTTAGCCCAAATAGAGTATAATCTCCTCATCTGGCTTTCCAGTTTCACAGACCTACAAGCTTTATCCTGCTCCTGAAGGTGTGGATTTCCCCAAAAGCTTTGTGAATATTTACACAGACTTTCAAACTTCCTCAATCATGCTTTGACCTACTGCCATTGTGTGGCTCTGCCAAATAATCTGGCTTCAGGTATAAAAACCTTTGGATTAATCATTTAAAAGGAGCCTACATGAGGGTTTTTAGAGGTCCAGAACATACTGTGATAAGGAAGTTTGGGACAAACTGTTTGGAGAGAAGAACATAATTATTTATATTGCCTGAACCTGCAGCTGCTCATGTTACCTCAGAAAGCTTGTGTATGTTAGGGAAAAGTCTCAGGATACAGACAGGTTGAGAAATAATAGCAGGCTACTGCACAACCTCTATTCTAAAACAAGAGGACACAGAGGACACAAAGGACACAAAGGACACAGGCTTTACAAGAGGAGCCAGTTTTCACTAAAAAGCCCTCATGTGAATATTTATTCCTAAATGTAAAGGTTTCTGGCTCAGTGGTGACCAAATGCTGGCATTATTCATCTCTTCATTCAGATGAAGCTCTGCATGTGTCATAATTTTTTTTCCCTTTATTCAAGTTACATTAAAACTATGTCATGGGCCCTTGAAGGTTTACATACCCGTCATTGTAGAAGTAATGATAGAGGGTTATTACAGGAACCAAAACAGGGAGATAACAAATTCAGAGAAGATAAAAAAGGATTGATGCTTAGAAAGCGAGGTGAATGCATGAATAGTGTCCCACGTCTAAAACTCAATTCTCTCCCTGCACTCCCGCATGATCCTCCCCTTCAACTCTTTCCTAGCTAATAAATCCCATTTACACCCTCATTGTGAACTTTCACTCATCCCACATTCACAGCTTAAAATAACAGTCTCTGGAAGAGGGAGCAGAGGGAGACGCGACAGATTGGCCTGTGGTACGTTTATTAATTGTTTAAGAGTTTATTTGCCATTACTGAATGCACAGAAATGGCATTGACATGGGGCTTTATTTATTCCTGCCTATGTGGTTCTTTTAGAATATAAAATGATCAGTTAAGAGTAGAGGAAAGATAATAATAATAATCATCATCATCTTCATCATCATCATTGTCATTGTCAGTATCATCATCATCATGATTATCATTATCAAACAATATGTCTTCTAGGTTTAGGGACTCAAATTTGCTACAAATGACACATAATTCAATCAATCTACAATATGATGTAGTATGCGTTGCTATATTCAGGATGTATTTAGAATAAATGAATTATATGAGTATATATATATATATATATATATATATATATATATATATATATATATATATATATATATATATATAATGATAATGAAAATCAAGCCACGACACTAATCTTATTCTATGAGAGTCATTTCTTCAAATACATAAAATGACTACTATATCTATTTATACTGTGTTTAATATGTATTCATTTGCTTGCTCATTATAACCATCCTTGAATGGGCAAAGTACTTAAGGATTCTTTATTTATAATTTGATACACTTACATGAGATGGCGTGTGCTAGATTTAATAATTGTGATAATTCATAATTTGTTCATTTAGTACTTTGTATGATGCACCATCATGTTGGCTTCTGAGCTTCTTGCTTAAACAAATTTGTGTTTTTTTTTTTTACCTTTTTGTAATACATTTCATTCTTTACTATAGCTTCTATTAATACTTACCTACACGGCACTTACTCAGTCACTATACTGCAGATTGAACATATTTTGCGCAGTGTAACTATATGCTCATTGCTCAGAGACACCAGTTCCATTCCCACTTCCACAAACAACTATAATTTACAGGCATAATAAGGCTGATGGGAGGGGAGTTGGGATGTTTCCAGAAGAGAGATATGGGTCAAAGCAGTTAGCCATTCATGGAGGAAAATCATCTGAAGGGGTGGAGGCTGAAGAGTCCCAGAAGAGTCATTTGATTGACAGCAGAATGGCTTCCAGCTTATTGCCATGTGGGCAGCTGATTCAAGGGTCATATGCCTTACAGACTGGAGTTGGCACGAGCTCTCATATTCACCTGCTGTTTCTAGAACACAAATACAATTTGCTTTCACTAAAACCACTTGTTCTAATAAAGGGCAGTGCATGGTCGTACATAATGAATTGCCTGATGATAAATGAGATAAAAGTGTAGCATACCTGAGTCCTTCCTTGGCAAGAGCTTTTCAAAATATGTGCTTTTTGCCATGCATTTTTATTTTTAATTTATTTAAGGTCAAATATAAGCATATCGTTGAATTCTCATTGGTCATCACAGACATTTTTATTTTATTTTTTTTACCTTAAAGTAAAAAAGGATTGTTGAGGCAGCTTCTATGAGAAGTGGCTAACCTGTATCACAGATATTCCACAACATTAACTCTAACTAAAAATAAAGAAAATGTTTAATGTTCTGTTTTTCATTAAAAATTTTTTTCATTGAATTTCTGTGTATAAGAGGAATAAAGCATTATTGAATAAAAATCAACTTTGTGGTGGTAATGGCTTCTTGCTTCATGTTGGACTGCTTCGAGCTACCTCATTAGAGATATATTTTCTTTAACAGCATGTGATTTAGAAATAGAGATTCAGTTAGATGTATAATTAAAAAGAGAAATTCTTAGATAATAAACTGCATTAAGAACAATGAGAAAATGTTTTATTCTCTGAAATATCACGGAATGAATGTGTCGCTATGCAAATGTACTATATATCTGGTCTATAGTCTTTTTATGCAGATTTAATTTGAGATATTCTTTTACAAAAGATATTCAAGTTAAGGGGGGAAAAGCAGGCACACCTCATTGCTGCTGTGAATAATGTAATGGAAGGATAAAATCAAAGCCTGAATTTCATAAGAAATGCTGTGATTTATTTTTGGCAGAAAATATTCTATTCAGCTATTTGCACCCCGGGTGTATGAAAATGCATGTGTGTATATGAAATATATTCAGAAATTCAGTATTGTGTGATTTACTAACTGTCCAGAAACAGGACAAAGAGCAGCCTCCTTGTGGTTCTCATAAGCTATTGTCTGGCAGAGTTTCCACCAACAAAATTACACAGAAGTGGCTCCACTCACTCATCTCAAAGCAATTAAACTAATGCATTGTCATCAGTAGTAGCTGGAGTCCAACAAAGAATGCTTCAAAATTCCTCTTCAATCCCTGACCTTTTATACAGCCAGGAGATTTCAGAATGATCTACCACTTTGGTGTCATCTACAGCAGTGGTCCCCAAACCTTTCTGCGCCACGGACCAGTTTAATGTCGGACAATATTTTCACGGACCGGCCTTTAAGGTGTAGCGGATAAATACAACAAAATAAAATGATACGACTGGCATATAAACTGATATTTTCTAAATATAATAATAAACGTGAATCCACTGTGTTGTTGTTTGTTCATTTTGCTCGCTTTGAGGTTTAAATTTAGCGGTAATGTATTATGTGTTAGCGGCCGGAGCAGCCTCTTTAAGAAGGTAGCGTGTAGGTAAGACATGCGACCAAGGCATCATGACATGCATCAAGAGTGAGTCATAGACAGATGTGGCGGAGAGAATCCGGTAATTTTCCAAAATAAAACTTCATTCAGATAATAAATAAAACAAAAATAATGTAAGTTATAAATTCTTTCTGTGCGGCCCAGTACCAATTTACCCACAGACCGGTGCCGGTTGTGAACCACTGGGGTTGGGGACCACTGATCTACAATACCAAAGCAGAGTATAAAGTGCATCACCTTAAGCTCCAGGCTTCCAGTTAGCCCAAGCTATCAGTCAAGATCTAATATCAACACTGGGAACATTAGTAGTATGCAATTTCCAGCAACCTTTTTTCTCAGTCAGTAGGGCTTGCTTAGGCCGGTGATTGTCAGAACAGATACAGACTATTTCCAGCCCTTGAAAGGCAATTACACCAGCCCACTTTTCAAAGAGTGGGAGCAGAGATCAGCAGGAAGTGGTTTTAGGAGACATAGACAGCAGTGTCACAGGGCTTAATTAGGCAGTGCATGCTCTAGAACACAACCAGAAAGCACAGAGGACCAATGACAAAGCTTTGATGCACATCACAGCTCAAACCCAGGAGGAACACAGAAGAAGATCTGGAGCACTGAGCATGTGTTGTTTATTAGTTGTAAACATGAAACAAATCTGATCAGCTCACAAGTGTGCTTTCAGGTTTGTCAGATCTGAAACTTTTTTAAAATTGGCTAAGTGAAGATAGATTGCCTTTTACACCACTGATCTGTCTATAGTGTCCTGTTAGATGTTAATGCACCTGCTGACAAATCCCTGATGGCTAAGATGTTAGCAAGAGGGCTCCATACTGAGTGTTGACTTTGGAAAGAATTTGCACTGCTGATAGATGTCATTTTACTAAATAATAATGATAAAGTAAACATTTTTCCAGTGCTATAGTAAAATCCTTTCTAGTTCCAGAGGTACTGTAGTATACTAAAGTATATTCTTAGAAAATGATTTTGTCTTGTAACCTCAAGATTTCTTCATAACTCATTCTGTAAACAGATTGTTGGCTTTCAAATGAGGTTACAAAGAAGATAATTTTTCTGCCATTCACTGAAACCCATAGAACCATTAGTCAGTGGCTTTTAGTACAACAATATAAGCTAGAAATAAATGTAATTTTTCAGGCTTAGAGCACAATAAAAGTTTCAGTGTAGAACTTTTAGGAGTTGTTCATATGTTCATCTAAAAGAAAAACTAGATATACTGTAGATTAATTAAACTCTGTGTATCCATTATTACAAACACATCCAAATGCTGTTAAATGTTTATTCAATGTTCTTTGGTTATTTAATTATTATTAAATATTTGGTTAAACAATTTGTACAAAGGTTTCTGATGAGAAACTGCAAAAAAAAAAAAAGAGAAGCGTCAACTTTCAGATGAACCCTTTTATCTTAGAGTGTTTAAGTGAAATGACAAGTGCAGCAGGATACATTAAATACACTTGACATCATTCTTTGGCAGAAGTTGTTATAAATACCACCGTAAAAACAATTTCCTTAGTACCATGTCATTATAACTGCTGTGCTGAGAATGACCTATAATCCAAATAATGGAATATCTGGCCAGTTGTGCTGCTGTAGTTGTCTTTTTTCAGTGATAAATGTATTAGAGGAGCCGGCAAATTGGAGATAACAACAGATGGCCATCCAGTCAAACCTAAAAAGTGCATCTATTTTGTTAGGTATATATATATAACTATATACAATTTATTTTTAGAATAAACTCAAAATGCATTCTGAATATATAAACAGATTAATTAAATCCTGCAATTCAAATATGAATTTTGCAGCCTAAAGAAACACATTTCCTAATATGAATTTGTGGTGCTGTGCATCACTTTCATTGCATTCGGCCATTCATAATAAATCTCTGGTCAGAGTCATGGCATATAAATTAGGCTAGGTAGGATCAAATAAGAGCCAACTATGTTTGTTAAGGCAGGTACAAACAAAATAAATACCTCAGAAAATGGTACTCTTTTCTAAATGAGACTAATTATAAACTCAGGTGAAAAAGTTGAAAGTTAAATAACTTCCATAGTCAGCCATACATTTACATTTATGGCATTTGGCAGACACCCTTATCCAAAGCAACTTACAATTATTTAATTCATTTAACTAAAAAGTTGAGGGTTAAGAGCTTTGCTCAAGGGCTCAGAAGTGGTAGTGTAGTGGTGGTGGGATTTGGAATAATGACCCTCTGATCAGAAAATCAACATCTTGATCAATGAGCTACCACTTTTTCACCTCTGTTGTTCTAGGAATTTGGACAAAAATGGTTTTAGGCCACCTCTATTTCAGGTTTAAATAAAAATCCAGACAACACTACACAGACATTGGCATGATGTTAGACCCCTTGTTGACTGTTTATAAAAGGTGTGCTACATATAGGACTCATAGAAACTAAAAGTTTTTTGGGTAGAGCTTTTTTTTTAATCAGAGAAATTCAGTTTTAAAATTCATAGCCATATTATCTAACAACGGCATTTCAAGGTAATGTGTAAAAGCAACTCTTAGCTTTCATAATTCATGTCAATACATCAAGTAGTGACATACCAGAATTGAGCTGGGGAAGGATTGAGCCAAACCTCCAACCACTCGTGCCATTTGTCCTTGGCTTGCATTCATTTGATACTAGTCCTCTTTTATTCCTGAAGTAATTGCTCTGTGCAGCCTCACAGCCATAGTGCAGGTGCAGGGGCATGATAATGAAGTTCTGTGCAGTGTGGGTGGTAGTTGAAGACTGGTCCAGAGAGAGCCACTGTAGTCTCAAACACCACACACACAATCTTCATTGACTCAGCGCTTTACAGCGGCCTGTGTCTTTCACTCTTGGGGTGGGAGTCAGTCGTACAGCACCCTTATAAGTGGTCCCCACACACCTATTACAGGTGTGTGCTATACTCAATTAGAGAGCTTCCTCTCATTAATAAAAGTGAACGACTCTTCAGGGATTTTTTAGCAGAACAGCCCAGGTGTTCATTTAGCCATGCAGAGAAAACAGCCCATTGTAGCATTGTGGCTCCTTTAATTTTGCACGTTTGCTAAAAAGGAAGAAATCTTTGAAATAATATACAGCCTATGAGAATTATACACAGTATCTGTATAATGGTTATGCAGTGTAATAACTAATAACTGATAATGCTATATAATGCCATACTTTTGATTTGTCAATAACGACATATTTCATAGCTATTTGTGAGAAGTCAGAAGACAGAGTAAAATATAAAACTTGGTATTAAACTTCTAATATTAATAATGTAATATTTTAGGATGTAATATTTCTCCAGCATTATGCCTTTATGTGTTACATCATACAATAGGTTGGATCAAATATTATGGCAGCCATTATGACATTAAGACAATCACAGTAACATGACATACTCAACTTTATAAACATGAGGAAGAAGCATAGGTTCTCTGGATTTTTTTTCATTTTCACTGTCAAGATAGGGATAAACTTACAGTGTAACCACTACATTTATAGGCACTTATATATATATATATATATATATATATATATATATATATATATATATATATATATATATATATATATATATAATTAATTAATTCAATAATTCAATAAGTCAATAATTTTGGCAGCTCAAGTATTTAAAAAAACATATTTATTTCAAAGGTGTGTTTTTCTTTTAGTCATTCAAGTTTGGTAAAAAACCTTTTGAGTGTGTCCAAGTTCTTGAGATACGAAATATAATTTCATAGTCAAAAAAATAATAATAATCTGAGTTGTCTTAGCTGTGAGAGGTAGGTGAAAATTATCTGGTGAAAATGTGCTTCTCTGCCTACTCATGTTTTATTTTAAAATTACCAGTAGAGCCTTTAAAGTAAAATGGGACTATTAATAGTAAAAGGGCACTTGTGAATAATATAATTGCATCTTTTTTTTCTTGGAATTGCAGTTAAAATGCAGTTAGAATGAATTGCCTCTCACTGGTTGTAATATTAAACTATTATATTAAATGATAGGTTGATGCATTAGCAGATATACGATGCAACTATGCTGAAAGAATCGATATTTACATTATTCTAGGCTGACACCCATCTGTCTCTATCTGGTGCACTTTTAGAAATGTGTTCAAAGAGGAATGGTTTGACTGTTTATGATAAGCTGCATGACATTATATTCGACAGTGATCAGCAAAGCCAGAAATCCACTTCAACATACCATTTGGTGTTTTTTTACTTAAAGCCGATAGTAAAATATACCAGAATTGACTATTTTTAGGAACATAAAACAAATCTTAACAATGTGGGTGCAGAATCCAAACTCATTTAAGCTGTTTTTCCTTACAAAAGCCCTGCTAGCCAATTTCTACAAGCCCACCCAGATCTCTTTGCTCATCCCTTTAAAAAATATTGGTTGGGTAAAAATTGGCATAAGATATAGCCCATGGTTTTACCCCATGAGTATTGATTTGCCCTCCTCTGCATGTGACAAGCTGAATCTATGTTGTCTGTCTCACCCAGCCCACTTAGTTCTGGGATTCAAATCTCTCCAGGCAGAATGATTTAAGTTGTTTATCTTTAATATCGTTTTATCATTATTTAATTGTTATATAGCTCTTCTTTGGCTTCCCAGTGGAAAAACACAGATAAACAAAAGGGATGCTCAAGCAGCAGGGAACATATGAGAGTAAAGACAAGTTGACATGAGTCAGGAGTTTTCTACAAGTTGATAGGAGTTTTTTGTTTTTCACCATCATCCAAAACAACGCCTGGTGCTCTAGTTCTAAAAGTTTCAGGCACTTGTGGTGTATTGTCACAGACTGCAATTGAGCAAGTGCTGTTAATAATGTTGGAGTGTGGGGGTGTGTGTTCCTCCACTCTGCCTCTCCTGCTGCTGATATGAGCAGACCGGTACTTTCATTATTTTTGGCATCATCCTGACAACGGCGAGTCGCAGAGGCACTGGTGACCTTGCTGATGGGAGACCTGCATTAAACACTAATTAGGATGACTTTGGGAGAGCCACACCACAAGAACACAGGGAGAACGATAAACTGAGACAGAAGGCAAGAGATGTGGTTAAAAGACTGAAAAATTAGATGAGAGATGAAAGACAGGAGTGCTAAGGACAACTAATACCACAAACTTCTTTAAGTGGCATTATGTATTGACGTTCCTGGATTGTTAATGACTTAAGCACTTCTTTGCAAACGTCTGCTGCCATGTGAGATCATGTGTTATTTATAAAACTAGCAAACAACCTGCGACAGTTCTGGTAAAGTATCTCGCAACATGGTGCAATCCACAGATAGACTGGGGAGCTAGAACTAAATAAAAGAATGAGCAACATTCCTTGTGATGAAATAATGCTCCCTTAAGGAACAAAAAAGAAATGACAAAAATTGAAAAATTGTTCCTGATGTACAAATAGAAGCAGGAGACCAAGAAGTAATAAGCTAGAACCAACAGGTGAATTTGAAGGCATTTTGCAATTTATCCCTGCAACGATGATCTGCATAACAGCTGCATGTTGGTTGGAGAGGAGGCACAGCTGCTAATGAACTGCATATTCTCTAAATACGATCACTCACAGCTCAGCTGGTTGAGGAGCTTTTACTTATTATTGCTGTAAACTGTGGAATAGTATTTCAGAGAGCATTAGGAACACCAGCTCAATGGATGATTTTAAATCCAGATTAAAAACGTGTTCCGCTTGAGGTTTTTGTATCATTAAATATACTTTTATCATCATTTGAAGTAAATGAGGTATCTTATATTAGAATTATTGTTAGTTTTGCAATTGTAGAATGTTTCATTGATGTGCCTGATCATAAATGCTGCTTTGGGCTTTAATATACAGTACATAAACATGCACATATTTTCAATTTAAAAGTTCTGCTTTATGTATTTATTTATTAGGGGGACATAATGACCAGTTATTGCTGGAAAATTGTACAGAGGGCCAAAAGTAGCTCAAGAGTAAGTGTCTACATTGCTGTTTTAATGCTACTTGGCCCAAATGAGATCGACCATATATACAGCTTGTGAAGCAGTTTTATTTAGGACCAAAGGTGGACCTAACATGTTTGTTTTTTTGCTCCATATTTTCACAGAGATATAGGGTAATCACGATTGTGAGATGAGTGTCTCCTGGCAGCCACATTCAAATTGGTTCATCAGTATCTTTCCACAGAAATATGTGGGCTAGAAGTGGGCTAGGTGAAACTGGAATATTGGTTATATGATACATCGTTGCAGTTATAGGACATAAAGCAATAACAAAAATTACACCACCAACAAAATCAACAACATGAGCAACAATAATGACAACAACAACAACACAGCAATAATAACATCAGCAACAAAAATTGCATTACCACGAGCAACACCACCACCAATAAATAGGAAATACTAACAGTACATTACTTACTTTAGTAAAATAGCTAATAACTTTAATAGTTATATACATAATAAAATATCTGTTTGCAAATTGTATTGTTCATGCTTGAAAAAGGTGTTTCCATCCCATCGAAAGCTAGTTGCAGTAAAAAGTAAAAGCACACTGTTTCACATGACAGAAAGATGGGATTGTCACTGTAGACACTTGTTGGGGTGGGGTAGGAGGTGTTTGGGGGGAATGGCACTGAGCCCAGAGAGGCAGATCCATCTCTTGGATCTAGAGTCTGCGATGCAAATATCAATGTCTTCATGCTGATCTTGTGTATTGAGCTCTCAGAACATATGCATAATTCAGCATTCGAGGGTGCAGATTATTCCACAGCTAAGCGTTCCATGACATACATTGACTTATTGACTTACTGTAGCAAGAGCTAGCATTGGCATGAAGCTAAATATGGCGCAATGATAATCAGGGTGCTTATTTGCAGTTTCTGTCTCTGCTTTGAAGTTTTGCCATCTGTAAACTCTACCAGGCTTAGGTCCTCTGATGGTATTTCCTGACAAGTACAGTCCAGGGGCCTCATTTATCAAGTGTTTGTACAAAAGAAGCTTGCTTGCACCTTCTTCTTCATGCTTTTATACACTATAAAAAAATCTAAGTCATCAGATTACTGTAGGTTCTGGAGAAAATTCTCATGTGCATCCCCCCAAGCCGCTGATTATATTTTCAAGTTATTCTCAAGTATTTTCAAGGCTTAGAAATGTACCTAGTAAAATGTTTCTTCATTCTGCATAAAGTTTCTAAGGCACAAATAAGTGTTACCAGTTTGGACTAAATATTTTATGCATATAGGCCCAACTTTAGGGTCGCCCAATTAAGTTTAAAAGTTATGCCAGTAATTATGGGGGAAAATTTTGTTAGTATTCAGAATTCAGTTATGCAAGTAATCAATATTCTGAGCTCCTTCAGTAAGTGCACTGTGGCTTTTTCAAGGATGAAAAGTAAGTTCAATGTTTCAAGTGAAAATTTTAAGAGCAGTGTTTTCTAAGAGAATGTTTTCTAAAAAGGTTTCTTTCACCGCAATCCCTGAATCAGACCATAAAAAATTAATGCATTGATTTATCTCTAGTAGTTTTTCTATTCTCATTGGGAAGTGTGAGAATTTAGAACACTGAAAATACTCTGAATATACAGTAGTGGGTCGTGCATTTCACACCTAAGGCTTCAGTGGTGTCCTGCCTAAATCAATCCACCTCTTAATTACATCATTATAAAACCGAGCCATAGAAACCATCGATATTACAGCTACTGAAACACAATATAACAGCTTCATCACAGACAGGTATCTCATACAATGAGAATGAATGCCATTACTAAAGCATAAAACCCAATGAACACAATTCAAGAAATCTCTTTTCACTGCAGCCACAGCTGCATCGCCCGCATACCTCATCAAGAGAAGCATCGATATTATCCTTATAAAATAACCCCAGGTTTTCTGTGCATTTTTGTGCATTATTTCTGTGCATTACGCTATCCTTGGTGTTTGAAATGAAGGCAAATTGCGTGTTTTTGTGACAATTCTACAGCAAAGAAAACACAAGTATAAATGGTTCATTAAAAAGCTTAACAACTGTTTTGAATTGTTTTGGCTGACATTTCCTCACAATGTCCAGCTTTTCTTAAAAAAGTCTCTCTTGAAAATGTCCTTGTAACTTTCAAATCAATTTGGAATGAAATAACAGCTATTAAATCCACACGAGTATATTTGAGCTTGTGCAGTTTGCTACGGATGCAGTTTCCAAGCTCTGACTAGTGTACTCTTTGTCCATCCAATCAGAGGACATGAAAATGCCATTCGATCTGACTGGTTAAAGCAACAGCTTTATCTCATGTATTATACTTGACCAGCCGCTCACAGTGTTCATTTCTGAAGGCCTTGCGGCAGATAACTTTGAGCCCTGCTGATTCTGATTGGATAGAAACTCTTTGCAGCAGCACAATTGACAGAAACACTATGAAAAAAAATAGACTTTTGGGAATCATGTAATGCATATTCATGAAGGAAAATATATTGAAGCGTAAATCAGTCATTCTGAGATTAGGGCAGCAGAGGCCCTGATAGCCTGCCATTGACTCTAGGTGAACACACACACACACACACACACACACACACACACACACACACACACACACACACACACACACAAATTCACACATAAGTGCAATTTGGAGAATTCAAAGAGTGTGCCATTTTAGAGAGGGGTGAAAAGACTTAAATACACAGATATATGGAGAAAATGCAGAACTCCACATCCACACAGACAAACATCTGATTTCAGATTCAAACCACACAGCTGACTTGTAACTTAGTAATAGAAACTTAGTAAGTAATAGAAACTTAACTGATTGTCCAAGACACATTCATCATCTACATATGAACTCGATTCATTGTGAGAAGCACTGCTACTACATACTGAGAAAGAGTTCAAAAGACCTGACTCCTATTTTAAGACACCTATAGAATGCAATCATATTAAATAACTATGCGAAATAAAATGGAATAATCTCTTCTTTCAAAGATGTAACCTCTCCATTCTAAAACTTCATCCATTTGCTTTGTTTCTTTTTTGTTTCTTTTGCACAGAGAATCCCTGATGAATATTTAACAACAGCTTACATATTTATGCTCCACAGTGCATAAAGTGTGTTGCAAATATTTGATTTGTATGCATTGCATAATGTGATTTTAGCTGGCATCTGGAAAATAAGCTGTGGAACTCTAGGAGTTAGAATCCTACGCCGGTCTAATTATGGTTCCTGTAGGATGTGCGATGATGACCATGACCTGTCGCTGACACTACACACTCAATCAGCACTGCACATACTGTGAGCTATAAAACATGCAGTAGCCCATTAAATCACACTTTTTCACATGACCAGACCGTTTAGAACTCATCATCCATATTGCTCTCTAATATTGTTCTTTGGATTGCTTTGTTGGTTTTCTGCTTTGACTTGTTCATGGCTGTAATCAAAAAGTTGGCATATACAGTACATATTTATTATACAGATTCAATTAAATTAAATTCAATGGTATTTGTATAGAACTTTTAAACAATGGACACTGTCTGTCCCAAAGCATCTTTACAGATTTAAATGTGACGTAAGTAAGTATAAAAAAATAATATATATTTTAACATCATAAATTGGTCCTTATATGTTTACCATTTGTGAGCAAGCAGTTGTGACAGTGGCAAGGAAAAAAAAGATGGTACAGTATAACAAAGAAACTTGCCATTTTCAGTAGGGAATATCCTCATCTGGGTGACCCTGAATGCCTATTTATTATAATTTCATCATTGGTAGGATTATCTGGTCTATCTGGTCACAAATCTTCGTGGCAGTTGTTGCCTTTAACCATTATAACTATATCTATAACTAAATATATATACCATAATATAAATAAATAACATAAATAAGCCGCACCTGTCTATAAGCTCCAGGTGTCTACATTGAAACTAATGAACTTTACACAGGCTTTAATGAAAGACAGTGTCTGTAACACGACTTGTATCTAAACAGTAGCCTACCAAGAAAGTCATTGTTCACTGTCTTCCTCCTTCCTTTCACAACAATTTCTCTTTCGAGAGTTTTTTTTTGCATCGTCGTGCGTTTAAAAATCACCATCGGTGAAGCTTTTCTCCCGATGCCGTGCAGCTCAGAACACAGGTGAAGTGCGTTTTTTCATGCCCGGTTGTTTTCAGCGTGACGAATGATTCGCATTTCCTGTAGACAGTCCGAGTGAGCGGCAGGTCAAACGTCAGAGGAACATCATCCATATTTATGATGTGGTGCGGCCCGATTCAGTGGGAGCGCATCTGATTTAATATAAAGAGTTTCATTGGTTCACCTGAACCCGTTCAACAATTTCATTGGTCTAATGTTATGGGGCTCAGTTTTTTGGCTTGAAGCTTGTGAAACCGGGAAAAACCCCAGAAAAATCCATAAATTAGCCGTTGTTTAAGCCGCGGGGTTCAAAGCGTGGGAAAAAAGTAGCGGCTTATATATATATATATATATATATATATATATATATATATATATATATATATATATATATATATATATTTTTTTTTTTTTGTGCTCAAGTCTTTCCACTGAATGAAATATGACTACATTTCTCTATAATCAAATCTTTATAAAAGTGTACGACTTTACTACAAGAATCTGATCTATGTTTTGATAAACTATAATGAGACCCAAAACCTCTCACTGTGGGCTAATACATACACTTTGTATTTATTAAGGCAGTCTGGACTGTGACAGCTAGCTACTGGCATTTAATGAGTTTGTACCATCAGTGTTATTTTTATGCTAGCTAACCTTTGAGAGATTAGGAATGAACCTGTTATTAATAATTTATTATTCCCATATTCCTTGATTACTTGGTGAAAGAGGGACCAAATTAATTTTAGTAACTAAAACCAGTGTTTGATTTGAATGAATGTTTCCGTTGCATATATTTCTTGTGCTTTTATGTTCTCGTTTTATATAAATATATTTTTTTGAGGAATTTGAAAAAGTACTTCTAATTTAGTCATTGATTTTTTCAAACATTTTGTGAAAAAAGTTTTACTTTTACTACCTCTGGATGTACTGAGATTTTTAACTTTGTGTATTTGAATGAGAACATACTTATTGTTTTGATCTTACTCTGTCTTGTTTCTGTTGAACCAGCACAAGCCATGATTTTATCCTGTGCTATGACAAAGGAGGACATTTCTGGGGGTTAAAGGTCAGACTCAGGGGAAATGAAGAGGTTGCACCCTGTGTCTCTCAACGAAGCAAGATCCAAAACAAGTTGATGTGTGAGACACCAGGGAGGTCATGGGGCATTTCTTTTTCTTCTGATGACAGACCTCACAGCTTTGCAGGTCTACAGGGGGCAGTAAAGTAAGGCTTGATTTGTACAATGTCAAAAGGGAAACACGCAGACTGTAGTTGCTTTAAAAAAAAAAAACTGAGCCTAACTGTTAAAATGTTAAATGTGGTTGAACATGGCATTTTATTCTTGCTTCAATGTTGCAAATCAGTGAGCATGAATGCACTCATGATTACAAAGCAGTAACATATGGTGATGTTTCCATGGGAGCATTTTTTTTCTACTGAGGTGGGAACAGCTTGAAAAAGAACAAATGGTACAATTAAAAAAGATCCACAGCCAGCTTTGTGGGATGTGATTATAGTGTTATTACTGTACCACAGTGAGCTGTTCTAAATCTATTTCCAAATTGGATGGGTTACTGAAATTCCACTCTATGCTTTTGTACACTTTTTGGAATGGCTACTCATGCTGGTGGTCTCGGATGTATGGGGTTTAATGCTGTTTTATTTTTTTGGTCAATTTGTTGGAAACTGTAATCCAGCAGCTGTTAACAGGTTGAGAATGTACATCCGCATGTAAGAATGTGCTTAATTGTAGGTCTGATGTTTTAATTAAAATAATAGAAATGAATAATCAGAATGTCTGATGCTTAATCCTTGTTGGACCACAATAAAAAATATGCCATTGTGCATGCTTCATGGACACTCCTGGCAAAATATTACAATATTTTAATGGTATTTACAGTTAGCAGGGACAAATATTGTCAAATTCTCCTTACTCTATCAGTGCTTGTGTTATTTCTAAACTTATCAGTTATTTCAAAGTTATCAGTCCTTGAATGGGCTGTATCAGGTGTAGTAGATAACAAAATAATTTTTTTGTTGTAAAAAAAAGACAAAAAACAAAAAAACATTGAAGCGAGTTTTGCATAATTTCATAGGCCCAGACATGAATTTTAAAAAAGAATTATCATAATTTGACCAGGAGGTCTCAGGAATGCATTTAATACATTTTCTGACCAGTGGTTTGTTGTTAAAAGATTACTATTGTACATTTTTATGGACTAATTGCTTAGGAGTATTGTCTGTTTTATTTTTTTCATGCATGTTTTATAATTGTTCATATTCATCATATTTTGTATTCAAACTTCTTATCCTACTTGTGCTTCTATGGCTTCAAATCAGGTAAATTGCAATAAGCTGATGCATTCTTATACATGGATTAAACTGTCAAATTTTAATAGCTTATATATCTTTAGTGTGTACACACACACACACACACACACACACACACACACACACACACACACTGTATATATAGTTTCTCAGGTGGTGTAGAAGTCGTTTTTGTTTGCTGCAGTGGCTTTTTTATGCTGTGCAACATACAGTAGTAATGATCTATTATGTCTCAAGCTGCAAAACCTCATACATTGCATTGTATCTAGGACCATCAGAAACTCTGTTTTCGTCTTTTGCTAGCCATTTGAGTTCTTTGAGCTTTGCTTTCCAGCAGTTCCATGAACACATCCAGCCATTAAAAGCTGATTGTCATTTGTTTAAATTGTTTTGACTCGAACAAACGCTTACAACTGACAATCTTAATGAAAGATAAATGAGAGTCAATGTAATCATGTAAAATAGTAATTATTAATGGGTGGGAAATCACATGAAAAATTAACCACTAAATATTGTGTAATCAATCAAAAGAATCGTTTTTTTTTAAAAAGAATGTGAAAAACAACAAACACATAATGTAAATCTGAAGTTTCTATATGGAAAGCTAGATTACAGAACAGTACAAACGACAGTAAAGCAAGCACTGTTCAAAAATTCCACAGCTGTGGTGTTTTGTATCCATCACTAAAAGCAGACAGCATGACATGAGCCATCTACAGCCGGAATAAAAAGTGAGTGAAGGTATCATTTCACTCAGGTTAACCATGATTGATGACAGCTATACCCCCTTAACCACATACTGGATTTCTCTGTTTTTCTCATTCTCTGTTTTCTTCCCATCTTTTCTTGCACCATATCATTTTTTTTGGAAGGCACAGAGATGTGTCAGACTTGTAGTAATTTCTCATTATACAGCACACTATAGTTCATCGTTCACATGGTGCACGAGTGAAGTAATTCCTGGTATGTGTTGATAAGTATTAACACTGCACAATTTTGGTTTGTATTCTAATGAGGTGTTCCTGCAGTTTAATCAATATGCCGGTGCGTTTAATCAGCAGGCTTTTTGATGGATTTCCAGCATCACACCCATTTATCAAGTCAATTGGACATTCATCACACACTCAGCAACAACACGGCTTCCTCTCAGCAAAATCAGGCCGTGGATAAAAGATTCTGTGAAGGCATGTGTATGAGCTGGACATGATGTATTATCTGCATGAGAAGAAAAAAATCGATACAATTGATAAACATGACATGTGCAAGATGGTTCGGTGAAATATCAGGCCGAGCTATTCACCCCGAACCCCACCCCAAAATTTTAAATCAAAGTTTCTTTGAGCTAAGCCAAGTTTCTCATCCATATGGAATCACACACACACAAACACTCACTGACCCATTGGGATAAAGAGAGTCTGGCTTTCATTTGTAAGAATATCTGCAATATCATTTTGTCATAATTTAATCAGAAATGTCCAAAGGCTTTTATTGTTAACTTTTTTTTTTACATTCATTGCTACAATTGCAATAGTTATTAATTGAAACGAACTGCTTGACGTTAACCGCATGAATTCTTGAAACAACTAAATGATCTCTAAAGTGAATCTGAAATGAAGTTGGCAGCGAAGCATCAACACATAAATCCTATACGGAAGTTTAAAAGGCCCAGAGCAGATACAGATATGGAACAGATGTCACAGCTTACATGCATAGGTCTATTTTTCTAAAGATCTTTGATTTTTTTTTTCCCCTTACTGTCCTAGAACCTTTACAATTATTAGCATGAATCAATTACTTACTAAATCTAGAACACACAACATTACACACACCAGTGGATAAGCAAGTAATGAAACACTTGACTACACATCCCAAAGTTTTGATAAAATGTCATACTTTTGATCCGTTTATAATTATGTTTAACGTTGTGGAACATCAAAACAAGTTATTTCCTCTTATCACTTGCTTGATAACAGTTATCGCTTAGAACTGATTTTGCTTCACTGCACTATTATTTTCTCTCTCACCAAGTTAATAAAACTTACATAGAGCTTGTCATGTTAGCTAAATGCTACAAAGCCCTTTGTCTTGAACGACCTGACTTTATCTTGACCCTTTTACAAAATGCTGACGCTGTAGACTCCTACCAAAAATGCTGAACATCTCCTCAGAGAGATTTTTACCAGTTCAATCTTTTTTTTTTTTTTAATATATGTGCGCTCTACGAGTCTTATCATAGAAATCATGTATCTATTATATACTATTAAAACAAATGCATGAATATAAACATGTGATTCGAATTACAGCCTCAGCTAGTGTCAGACATGCTTTTATAAGCCATTACTTAACACTTTACAACTAATCCCAATTAAGGATTCAAAAACACTAAGGTTTAGTTTATACTGACCTGTGCGCAATATATTTCATGAATTGTTTAAAGGTATTGATAAAATGTATCCTTAATTTATTTGATCTAAAATGTGAAATAATTGTATTACCTATATTACATGTTCAAATAATTTAATTACATGTGCTTTACATAAAATAAATACATGATACATATAAATTAGGAATAATTGAATTATATCGGACTGGTAGCATTTGAAATCCTTAATCAAAGTCATTTTTAAGAGCTGTCACACTCCCTATACACCTAGTTTTACAGAATAATAATAAAAATTAATTAATCTTTTCCTGAGAGAGGGAGTGTTAAGCAAATAAAACCCATACAGAGATATCGTTAATGCCAGAGGTGTTAGAATATGAGCAAAAATGAATATAAAGTATTACATTAACAGCACATGCAATAAAAAGCATGGTTTCCGTATACTTTTATTTCAATCACTGGAATACGCTTTAGAAATCTCAAAGACATTTCCTCGCTTGGAATTTTTGTTTAACTTTGTTTATCCTTTTTTTTTTTTGCATGCATGTCTGATATTTGACAATAAAATATGTTAAGAACCACATTCTATACTACTATTTAAAATACATTTGCTACAAAAATGAATAAACAAGTATTTTACAAAGAATGAATCTCTGCAATGTAGTGCATTTGCACAATTTCCTAAAAAGACTCTGAAAAATAATTATTTGCATGCCTAGCTCTCAAAAAATCCTTCCCCAAACATATTTTGCTATCGAGAAGGCAATTTCAACTGATTGGCACAACTGAAGCTAAGCCCAAAAGACCAGCTGGTCACCTGCAAACGACTGATTCAGAAAAAAAGGACAGAGAGTTTCTTAGCAAATACCCTTCAGTTAAATTTTGCTTTGACAAAAATTATCACTGGCATGAAAAAACATATGAAAAAGAAATAGATATTAGTAAACAGTAATACAGTAAGGTGCAAAATGGAGATTACAATAGCACCTCCAGTCTGTTTCCAATATCCAGAAGGCATATGCAAATACAATCTCATACAAACACACACACACACACACACACACACACACACACACACACACACACACACACACACACACACACACATTTACATGTGCCTGTGTCTGCCTGGTTCCAGATGTGCCCACAGTCTGGCCCTCTTCAAAATGCCAGACTGGATTAATTCACCTGGCACAGGCTCCATCATCCCTCATTTGAGCAAATGTGCAAACCCGTGATCCACAGTAGTGTATACATGACAGCAACTCACACAGGAAGTGTGAAGGAAAGAGCAAGAAAGCTCAAGCCTTCATATGGAAATGCATGAGCCAATTGCACTTTTTTTCTGGTTGGTGTAGTACATAGATACAATATTAATCCATTAATTTTCTGTAACTGACCCATACGGTTTGTTACACAAACAGAAGCCACCCAAGAAACTGGATAAACTCCTGAGTTACTGCAAGAAGCCTGCAAAACAAACCCACACACTCTGTGTACTTTTCATTAGCCATGGACACCATTAAATCATCCTGCTGCCTGTCAATACTCTTCACAAACTGGCCATCTGAGTTCATCAGTTGTGCTGACAATCCAGCCGAGACCATTAGTGGCTTTGGATTTAGCTAGTGGTCATCGATTCCCTCTCACCCTGCCCAACCAATGCCTCCCCTGTTGTGTGTATTTACAGATGAGCCTAGCATTTTAGACCTGGCAGCAACTTTGCAACGCTACACCACATGCCTCATAATTCATTGCTCATTTTGTTTAATGATTAAAATGCCTTGTTAGAGCTGGATCAACCCAAAATCCAATGATGATCCCTTTAAAGGTTTAAACTCTCATGAAGCAGAATTTACAAACTTTTCATTATTCAGAATATTCAATACAATCCAAACTCTTTGCTAGGTGAAATAATTCTAAACATCAGTACAGTTATGTATCTCACAGCCCAGGCCTTCAGACTTTAAAACTATAGTTTGCGTAAAGGTTTGCAAATTTTAACCCCCAGAGAAAAGCTTTTTATTTGGGCCTGCCTGCCTAACAACAACAGTCTAAAAACACTAGTGGCTCTGGGATGCCATAAGGGTTACCTCCAAGGGTTTCATAAAAACAGAAACTGCCTTATCAATCTTTCAAGCTCACAAAATGCTCCAGGACTGAATGTTTAAATTTGATTCATTTTCAGGACTACAATAAGAAGACTGGCTGGCTGCTGGAGACCATAAGAAACAGTATAAGCTATGGCAATCCAGGAGTTCTTGGAAGTACATAATCAAATGATGAAACTTAAAAAAAAGAAGACATACTTACTTTGTTTCATATTTACATAGAAAGGAAAAAGAGAAACAAGACAACAGTGATGCTTCAGACCATGAAGAGTTTAGGATAGTGAGTTTAGCATGCTAGCAAAACATTTGCAATGCCATCAATGAATCAGCTTGGGCATCCAATGTGTGTAATGACCAATCCCAAGCCTGGTTACATAGCATGTTTGTCCAGCCAGTACACCCACATTCCAGGTGCATGAAATGATGAGTAAAACCACTACATGACATCCATTTGCTCTGCAATTACTTTCGCATTGTTCATGGAATCCAGCTCCAGCTGAACGCCATCTCCACATGAAGTATGGTGACGCATTTACCCAGCGCCCGTGTGTGTGCAGTCTGTTTTCAGTGTGTATTCAGTCTGTGTACAGTACATGCGTTCCAGAAAAATGTGAGAACTCCTTTGTCCTCTTTGGTTTTATTTTTAGCTAAAGCTCTCGTTTTGCTCCTGTTTTCTTTCATGAGATGGACTCCTCACTCTGTCTATCTACATGTCAAAGGGATGGTTAGATGGATAAACAGATGGATTGATCTCAGTCAGCCTTTCTGCCACTCAGGATGAGTAGATGGATGGATGATTGCATGGACACAAGAACACATGAAGTGGCTGATGTACAAGGAAAGGAGCAAAAAAACCTTACTATTCAAATTTTCGTATCATATTTATTTTAATATAGTCGGTTATGATTTTATGAATCAGCCCCTTGGCCTCACCTTTAAGCTCCAGGACCCCTTGTGATGTCCGCATTTGAAGATTCCATCATGTTACCGAGTAACCACACAGTATAATGCTTCACTCTAAAAGACCTCTAAATGCAGTTAAGGTAAACAACTATAATGAGAGGTTGAAGACAGGAGAAGCTGCAGTTCTTTGTGTTTAAATATATACTATTTGTTGAAGTGGTTTTTGTGATTATTTTTTCAATTGCTTGGTTTGGTTCACCCATACTGTATATCCGTATAATCTATTGTTTGTTTTGTGGTATATTCTAACACAAGATGTTCTGAGCTTTGTATCTTTGCCCTTTTGACTATTTAAACTTTTCTCTCAGTTGTTAGAATTCACTATTCTTTGCCTGAGGTGATTTCGATGCTTTTATCAGCATGGGTACCATGGAAATGTAGACCACGTACTGTTAGTCACGGGATTTTGAAATAAATCTAGTAGTCTTTGATATGAGTCAGTTAAAATGATTCATACAGGAAAAAAAATAGCTTCAGGAGTGACTAATATGTACATGCACAGGAAGAGTTTGTATTTTGTAACAAATTCTTGTCACTTTTCCCCCCCACCACTGTGTACATACACACATCCACACACCCACAGTCAGCATACAGACAGACATGTGACATAAATATACACATACTCATCCATTATTTAATAATCACTAGATCTCTGTATTTGTTGTTTTCATTTCACATTGCACACGATTACACACAGTGCATTATAGTGCATTATAATCTCGCCAAGGTCTATATGATAATCTATTTCTAGGTCTGTGTCGACCACAGGTGTGTATGGCCTGAGGTTTGTCCTTATGAGTTAATGCAATACTCAAGGCTCCAGACATGTTCTTGACAAGTTCTTCATTAATCATGCATGGTAAATTCGAGATATAGACGCGCATGCAAAAAACAAGCAGTGATTTTTTTCAGCCGTGTTCCCTCTCAGATGGGTATCCATCATCCCCCTTAGCAAAGCATGACTGCTTTAGCTGAAGCACCAAAGAATGACTTCAAGATGAACATCACCATCTGCTAGAAAAAGAGAAGCAACTATTGATTATGGGTGTTAAGAGAAACAACATACGGTTTAAAATTGCAATTAGCGCTTTATGGGTGAGGACGGGCAGATGTTCTCTCACTTGTCTGAGCTGAGCCGTATGCACACTGCCACCGAGGGGGAATTCGGAATGGATTGAACTCACACCGCTAAATGCATGGAAAAATTTAGTAATTCGAACATTCACTTTGAATGTGAAATGTACTTGCTAGGAAATACTGTATATACTGTTGTACACACATATAATAGAAACTTTATTGCCGTGTTGCTATATAGAATTTTTTTTTTCTTTGCATCCCAAATCGCCATTTCTTACAGATGTCCAGTCCTTCTAAAGCAGATGAGGGTTAAATGACCATTTCAGAATAACATAACAGCCTATTTTGTATTGTTTTTGCCTATCAGCATGTTTGCACTATTACCCAGCATGCATTAGGCAAATGATTTGTACAACTATTAGAAATCCTTACTGTGATCACCAGCCCTGACTATTAGCTATTGATTTATAGGCTAATAAATGCATCAGGGCTGCTAGCTTTAGTGGTGCTGTACTAATTGCGCTGGCTGTGGAACAAGGTACCTTTTTTTTTATTATTAAAGGTGTAATTCATTTGAACACTGCATGACAAAGGGGGAAACTCAAGGTGTTATTTATTTATTTATTTGTTACTTTTTTGTTGTTTATTTGTTTCGCTATTTTAAGTTTGATTAAGTTGAATTTTACTTTATTTTATTTGTGTGTGCTGATGTGCTGTAGCAGATCTATCATGATCCCATTTACTGCAGAATATGTCCTTCTCTGAGACACATTGGGAATTGAGAACGTGTCTGCTGAAAAAAAATCGATTGTCAAAGTTTATTTCTGTCAACAGAGCTCTCCTTATAGCTTAGTGACTAGTTTTCATTGGATGGAGGAGGCTAGGTCTAGGGTAGCAACTGAGAGGAATTTCTAGGCTTATAAGAACCTGGAAGTCGAACCTCCATGTTTGGTGGCCTGTAAAAATGAGCCTCTGATGGGTCTCTGTCAGCCAGCATGCTCCAGTCTGGTTGAGTGATACACTATATGGCTAAAGGTACTGGGACATCTACATTTTTCAGCCATATGTGGTTTTTCCCCAAACTATTAACACAAAGCTAAATGTGTACAATTGTACATAAAGTCTTTAGATGGCGTAGCATTAAATTTTCACTTCTCGGGAACTACAGTTGGAGACCCAATCCACAGTGAGGCACAGCTCCAGGAAGATATGGTTTACATGGGTTGGAGTAGAAGATCTTGAGTGGCCTGAAATAGAGCTCTAAAATCAACACTATTGAACACCTTTGGGATGAAATTGGAATGCTGACTGCACCTCAGGCTTTCTTACCTACTTTACTCCCAGAAGAGTGAATGTTATTATAACAGTAAATAGGGACTAAATGCAAAATGAGATGTCACTGAGCATGTATAAATATTTTGGTCAGGTATCCACAAATTCTCTATAACAATGCAAAGATTCTATTCAAATTTTATTTAACTTCAAAGTACATCACAATTAAACTTATTGCCCGGATATTTTTGAATATTTTTGGATATTTTCCTGAATGCCTTTCTGGTTATAGAATAACCGATAGCTAGCAGTCCTAGGATTTCTTGGGGCATCAAGTTTTAAACAATATACTTACCACAGTACTTATCTCAGTATAATGTGTTTTTTATGATTTTTTCCAATATGGTACATTTGGAAGACCATCTGGTCTAAATAGAGTATGAATAGATTTCTCTCACTTTTAAGAAAACAAGTAACACTAAAGGTTCAATATTTGCCACATATGTTGTCTGATTTCCTGTTAACAAATTATTTGAGCATGCTTCACCAACACATTCATGACATGTCATCCGATCTAATGCAATAGTGTAAAAGAAACTTTGCTATGTACAGTGTATAATGATTACACTGCCAATAATATATTTTTCAAAATGCTTGAAAAACTGTAGGTAAACAAACTGGGCAAGCGCTATCTAAAGTACAAAATGAACAACAAGATAAAGTACCAGACAATATTGTTTGTCTAACTCTATTGCAGCAATAATTTTTATTTTCATTTATTTTTTTACACTTCCCTCACATCTCATGGCATGCACAATATTTCTGATTCCTCTTTGTTTACGGGTCTCTGGAACAGCAGTGAAACACAAATAAGCTTTTACCACAATCTCTGAAGCGTTCTCTCTCCCAGGGGTTGGATAGAACGCTTTGCTGCTTTGTCATCCATCATGGACAAGCAACCTTATATGTGGAGGAAAGCATAGCTGCTCCACTACTCATTCCCCCATTGTCCGCGTAGCTGCACACTGAAAGGCCCGTCGTGAACGTTGCCCTGACCTTCACTTTCAAGTGCCAAGCCATTTTTTCTTCTTGCTTTAGCAAAAATGCAATGACATTGACTGCCTCAGCCTGATGGATCCCACTCAAATTGGGTAGAAAAACGTGTGCACTCTGGCCCAGCTACAGGAGAGGTGAAGGAAGACCAAACATAGCGACACTGAAAGAAAAGAAAGAAGAAGAAGAAACAGTTAGATAGAAAAAAGCGAGCAAATGGGCCATTGGGGAAGGAGTGGATGACAGCCAATTACAAATGACAGGGTCAGACTGGGAGTGTGGCCTCTGTGCAGCACTGCTACACACACACACACACACACACACACACACACACACACAGGCCATTCTCCGAACGCCCAGCCACAAACCCTGATGACAGTAAGCCATCTCTTTCTGCATTTTCTCTCTATCCACTCTCTTTATTCTCTTCCTGTCTTTCTGTCCACCTTTTTTCATTTTCTCCTTCTGCCTCTTCCCTTATTCTGTTTGTCTCTTCATCTATTCCATTCATTCTGCCTTTTTGTCTCTCTATTCACTCTATTCTATATCTCTTTCCATCCACCCACTATTATCCTTCTGTCTCTCTATCCACCTCCCTTCAGTGTCTTCCTGTCTCTCTCTATCCACCTCTATTCATCCTGTCTCTTTATTTTATTTGTGTCTGTCCTTCAATCACTGCTCTCATTCGGTATTTGTCTTTCCACCCACTCCTTCATTCTCTTATTTAATTCCTTCAATTACTGTCTAGCTATTCGCTTATTTTATCTTTCTGTCTTTCCATCCACTCCCTTCATTCCTGATGTCTTTCTACACATCCACTACCTTCATTCTGTCTCTCTTTCTCCATCCACTTCTCTTATCCTGCCTTTGTCTATCCAACAGTCCTCTTACTGGTGTCTCTACTTCCTTCTCAATTTTCTTTTCTCATTCTTAATCCTCTTCTTTGTCTCAGTGTCTTTTTGTAGTCAGTGCCCTCTATCTATTTCTCCCTTTCTCTATCTAATTTATCTCTTTCTCTTTTGTCTGTTTTTTCCATTTATTCCCATTTTTACTCTTTCTGTGACTGTCTGTCTTTGAATCCAGTCCTGTCTATCACTGTCTTCACCACTATTTGTCTACATATCCATGTCTCCCCATCTTTTTTCTCCCTCTCTTTGTCTGTCTATCTCTCCTCTCTCTCCTATCATTGGCTCACAGTTTTATTTCCTTCTTTCCCGGCAAAGTTTCATGAAACACTTGGCAGCCCGAGTGAGGGTCTAATCCTGATGTTGACAAGACCACTGGGAATCCGACCGCATGTGTGTCAGATTCTTTCGTCTGTCACTTGGTCTCTTAAGATCCTCCCAGAAAACACTAAACCACTCTCCAAAACAGTACTCTATCCAGCCCTCACACTCTCTTTTTGCCAAGCAGACACTGTTGGTCTAATTGAGACAAGAGGGAAGATGAATGCTGGATTTTTTTTTCTTTGATTCAAAACCATAACCGCAACAGCTACATGGGTTTTTTCGTATTAAGTACAAAACATTTTGTTGAAGGCCAGTTCTAGATTGCAAATCTTTACAAACCGATCCATATCTCATGAGCAAGTCTTCTTTTCTCAGCCTTAAAGTTAAATGCTTAATATTTACCAATCCAAATTTGACAAGAACATAAACCTAGATTTAGTCTGAGATTCACACCATGTGATACTAAAAAGGCATATCATACTTACTGCAGTTGCGCTGATTTTAACATGTATATAAATATAGTGTATCAAATTATATAGTGGCTCATATTATTTTCTTTTACTCATTATGTCATGCTCCTGTCACATCGTATTTTTCCTTTTGACATGCCTACATTTATATTTTTGTTTACTTTATAGCTCTCCATCAAAAAGCACTTCAAAACAAAATCTAAGTGCATTTCGATGTACACAGTCTATTCACTGGAACGCTTTTGAATACATTCTTAATGAAAACTTAAACTTAGTATATAATTATTTTGCCTTATTTATCACCTCTTTACTACATAACCAGCTTTAGAGTTCAGAATTCCCATTACTAAGAACTTGTCTTTGCAAACCCTTCATACTAATTGGCTGAAGTGTCAGTAGACTGTTGTGTGCAGAAGCAGTAGGAATCGGCTACTTCTGCATACTTTGCATGTTTGCTGAATTGTGGTTAATTACACAGTAATAGAAGGTGGAGTGCCATTCTAGTGACAGCGGGAAACTAATAAATGCAGGGCGCACTTTAAATTAGCTGAAGCGCTGTAGATTTCAAAAGGGTTTGCGATGGGTAAATGTCTATTGAAAAAAAATGAAAGCTGATATCAAAGCAGCATGTTTCCTAAAAGATTTTAACACATATTTACAAATTCCATTTAACACTGGAGCAGTTCATCCAAATGAAAAATATTGCTTTCATTTACAGAAAAATGAACAGCAAAGCACTATAAGGGAAGATGCAAGGGGACCTTTGTATATGTTTGAGTGAGACATATGTATATGTATTTATAAATGTGTGTGTCTCTCAACAATTCTACTCTTGATATTCTTCTTATTATTATTCTTATTATTATTATTATTTTTATTGTTAGTATTATTGTTATTATTATTAGGAAAGAAAATCCTAAGACTATATAATTTAATGTTTTAACTGTTGTTTCAGTCTGTATTTAAAGGTTGTTGCAATAGCTGAATTTCATAAATTGGTAAATTTCTATCATAATTTTAGGTTTTTAAATGAAAATGGGGTTTCTCCTGCTATAGATATCTGGCTCATGAGCAGAACTGAGAAGTATTTATTACCAAAAGGATTTATTTGTGAATAAATGTAACCAAGAGCCTGTAAGAAAACGTCATATAAAAAAGCCATATGGGGACAATCTTCCTAGTTCTGAAAAGTGGGGCTTATTTAATGTCACAATGAATTTGCATTAGTCCAACACAAAGCTTAGAAAACTATGTACTAATTTCTTAGCACTTCATTTACTCTTTAGAAACTCATGAAATCACAACATGTGGTTGTATAGCACGCATATTCAAAATTAATTGCCCTGTTAGCAGCTCATTTCACATTCTTATGGGATCAATGCTATTGCCAAAACGTTCTTTACTACAGTACATCAGCCTAATAACAGATGAAACCTCTGTACACCTTTTGGCAAACTTGTAAGAAATTACAATTCACTTCTTTTCTTGTTCGAGAGACAGAGAGTAAGAGATCATCAAAAAAGGTTTACTGTCTAATTACCAACATAACCTGTACACTATATACACTATATGGACAACAGTTTGTGGACACCTGACTATAAGATTTGTATGTGTTTTCTGAACATTCCATTCCTCAATTAGTCTCCATTTACTGTTAAAATAACCTCCACACTTCTGGGAAGATTTTCCTCTAGATTCTGGAGTGTGCTTGTGGAGATTTTTCTCATAGAGCCACAAGGGCATTAGTAAAGTCAGGTACTGATGTAGGGTAAGGAGGTCTGGGGTGCAGTCATTGTTCTAATTCATCCCAAAAGGTGTTCAATAGGGATAAGTCAGAGCTTTATTCTCCGTGAAGCTTGCTTTGTGCAAATTGGCATTGTCATGTCAGAGCAGGTTTGGGTCTCTTAGTTCAACTAAATGGATTATTCAATGTTACCACATCCAAAGACATGCCATAAAATTGTGTGCCTCAAACACTGTGGTAACAGATTAGGGAAGAACCACAAACTGTATGGGTGGAAAGGTCAGGTGTTCCTATACTTTTGTCTATTTAATATATAACAAAGCAACATTTTGAATTGAACAGGTTTGGGTCTCCTTCAATTTTGCATCATTTTCTCATTTATAAATCATTTTATATGAACACAATTATTTTTATATGAAGAAAATATTTAAGTGAATTTTAGTTTCCGAATAGAAATATTTTGCTTTACCGACATTGTGAACTGATCCATTTCAGATTAAAATCAAACAGCTGTCTAAACATTTGCATCAATAGCAGAAATAAAGCATAAGGAACAGCTGACCTATTGTACAAAGCGGCTACCACGATAAATATCCTACGTTTGCTTACATAGAACTAGTGTAGATTTTTGATTAGAGCAGAACTATTAAAGTGCAGATCTAGTGCAAAACTATTGAATAATTTAAACATTAACTTTGTTGTAGATATTCTGAAATAGCGATGTTATTTTCCGCATGGCTGAAAATAGTATATTAAAACAGAAAACAAACAACAAACAGTCTTTATATATTTTGTTAAATAACAGAAGAATCATCTTAGTGAGCAATTATTCATCTGTCGAGTCACATTACTGTGATTTATTAGAGTTAATCTGAAATGCGTATGGATTTTTTTAGCATTGTACAGATGCAACCTGCCATCAGTTAATTCTGCCAAATTAATAGAAATCACACACAAGCATTCAGGAGTGCAAATTGCTTCAGATCTGCTCATTTGTTTGCTGACAAGAAGACGGGGCAATAATAGTGGCGATGGTAAAGGGGTATAGTGCACTTGCACTTAGTTAATTGAGAAAGGTGCACAAATATATTTTTTTAAGGTGTAATTCATTTTACACCTAAGTACATCAACATCTTAAAAAGTAGCCACTTAAACTGGTGTCATTTTTCATTTTCATAGTAAACATGTTTTTACATTGGTATATTTTTCTATTTATAAATATTTTCAGTGCAATTCATTAAAATGTACTGCTCAAAGCTTAGTCTATATTGTATATGACACGGTCATATCTACAGTATTTTGAACCAAACAGAATATGAATGTATTTTCAAGCAGCATGCATGTGATCCAAAAATAAAGGCTGTTTGATTTGAAAGGCAGATGCACTCTACATTAGGCAAGCCCATAAATCTGTTCATTAAGACATAATTCTGAATTCACATTTATTTTGGGGGTGGTTTAAAATATAGCCAGTGGCTGGTAAGATTTTTCTTTTTAAGCAAATAATCTGAATTAAATTGAATAGATTTTCACAAACATAGGCTATGGGAAATAAAGGGAAATTACAGACATTGAATTTATTAGGTACAGAACCAATTATAACATACAACATACTGCAAATGTAGAACATAGGCATAGACAGTATGTCACAAAAGTGAGTACACCCCTCACATTTCAGCAACCATTTACAGTAAGCATATTTTTTAGACACAATACTATAGAAATTGAACTTAGGTCCCCTGGTGGTCTAGTGGTTAAGATGTAGCGCTCTCACCGCTGCGACCCGGGTTCGATTCCCGGTCAGGAAACCATCCCCAGCCACTCTCAGTGCCGGTCCCAAGCCTGGATAAATTGGGGAGGGTTGCGTTAGGAAGGGCATCCAGCGTAAAACGTGCCAAATCAAAACATGCGGAGGATCCGCTGTGGCGACCCCTAACGGGAGAAGCTGAAAGAAAGTTTTTACTATTGAACTTGGATATATTTTAGAGTGGTCAATGTGCAGCTTGTATAGCAGTACAGATTTACTGTCCTCTGAAAATAACAACATACAACATACATAAAGCCATTATTGTCAAATAATTGGTGCTTTGAGTACAATTCTCTCATACTGACCACTGGATGTTCAACATGGCACCTCATGGTAAAGACTCTCTGAGGATTTGAGAATGAGAATAGTTGCTCTCCAAAAAGATGGCCTCGCTATAAGAAGATCAGTTACACCCTGAAACTGAGTTACGAAACAGACCTCTCAAGGGTCCATCAAACTAGTTGAGTCCTCATGCTGTACAGCCACTGCAACACGTCGCTTTGCATGGACTTCGTCACAGAAGGAAAAAGTTTGGAATCTGGAGCCACTCCATATACATATATACGTGTGTGTGTGTGTGTGTGTGTGTGTGTGTGTGTGTGTGTGTGTGTGTGTGTGTGAAGACCCTCAGATCCAGGTCGGGTAGCTTAAGACCTAAAACACTTCATCAGATATACTGATATATGAGTCTTGGTTGAATGTTATTCTACACTGTTCTCAAAGTTCACTCTTATATGGAGAACCCTGAGGAAACATTAACAATGCATTAAGCAGCAGCAGCATCTAATAACTGGAGATTGCCTGTAGTGTGTGTGTGTGTGTGTGTGTGTGTGTGTGTGTGTGTGTGTGTGTGTGTGTGTGTGTGTGTGTAGTCTGGCAATGCTAAGATGCCACACACTCATGTCTAGACATGCCATGTACTACGCAGCAGTTACTCTGATTCCTATCGCTGCACAGCTCCCAAAGGTCCAACTTACAAAATGGCTAGGACAAGCCAGAAATATAATCAACTGTCTCAGATCACACTTTATGGCCATGACCTCGCCCTCTTTATAATAATGACGACCAGTAATTTCTCATTGTCTCACAAAGACATTTCAGTAACAGGCGGCAGGGCCAGTGCGCGGAAGCAGATGAGTGTATTAGAGGAGTTTTAGCGAGCTCATTTTCTCTTCTGCAGAGATGCGGAAGCCTTGCAGCAGATTTATTACTGCCAGAGCGGAGGCGTTTGGCATCTCGTCGCTCTAATCAGCCTATTAATCAAACACATCCCATGTAAGCAACGATCATCAATCTGATGAAGCCAGAAGGAAAAGCGCTGTCTTAATGGCCTCGTCATCAGAAACAAACCAAATTCCTTATTGTCTTTCATTGTCTTGTTATGTTAAGTAAATACATGGGGTAGTCACTTCTCAGATTTGTAGTCTTGGAGGGTAAGAGAAATAAATAAGCCACTGTTTCTGTGGAGGACAAATATCTCGATCTGTGTATTTTAGATTTAAAACTTGAAGTGGGTGTGACCTACACTGAAGCCTTTCTTTCTTCCTTCCCTCCTTCACTCATTTATTCACTTAATTCAAAATAAACAGTAATTCTATGCAGAACTAGAAAATGCTAGAAAAATATTAGAAATGTCAGCATTGTCAGTTTGGTCGGTAAGACATTGTTCCTTTAAGCATCTTTTATTATTATTATTATTATTGTTTGTAGATTTTTAAGTAACAATAATTTACTTTAATTTATGAAGAATCTAAACTAATTAATAGAGTAAGGCCTGCATGAAAATAATTAACTAAATGTTTTTGTTTTTGAGGTCATATTTTGTTGCCTCTGGTGAGATCCTACTCTTAATCCTTAAACACAGCTTGTCTCAAATAGATGTAAACCTTTCTGGTAAGCTTTCCAGGATAATAATAAATAATTTATTAATAATAAACACCAATACCATATTTATATCTGTCTTTCAAACAATCAGATATTTACCAATACTATATTTCATATGCTATCAGAGCAGGGCACTCATTATCAAAAAAATGCAACGTACATTTTGTGCGTTGTGATCATGTAATCTGCAGTGAGAATAAGTACCTCACAGAAGGGACAAAAAAAGGCAAAAAAAAGAATGTAAAGTCGAGTGATGATTGAGGACCTGTATGAGCAGCCATAGCAAAAGCTACACAGACCCAGCAGTACCACACAAGCCTTTATTTCAAGTTCAGCCGAGCCTGACCATCATTTATTTGGAGAGCAGCTCTGTGCCACCAGGGAAGCAATTTCCAGCAGCAGTGGTAATGGGCACAAATCTTGTTTGGTGTCAGAAACCTTAAATACACCAGAACTGGGAGCATTCCGAGCTCCATTTTCATCCATCCGCAATGAGTCCGCACCAAGGCTTTTAAGCTGCCTGGTTGTTCGAGAGCACAGGAAATGAACAGGCTTCAGCTTTTAATTAGCTAGAGAAAGAATGATGGGAGGATGGGGTTCTCTAATTGAGAATATAAAGCTGACACAAACAAGTACACAAAAGCACAAGCACAATCTTGCAGGTTGGAGGTAGCGAACGACAGCAGAAACTATTGGAAACTATGCAATTAGGTAATGCATTCATCTGTTTAGGTCAAGACTACAGGGAAGGAAAAGTTCATAACAATCATAACGCCAGCAGCTGTTTTCTACATCCTTCTTCACTCTGCCTCAGACATTTCTCTCTGTTTACTCTGCACTCATCCCATCAAACATTTCAGTCTTAGCCTATTAGCCCAGCCAACATAGAGAAAGAAAGAAGAATCGACTTTTATAATATTTGTATGGATGTCAAGATCATTCCATTCCCTCATTCATCATCAGGGAGACAGAGAGAAAAATATGGCAGTTGGAAGTGTTTAATTCTAGTTTTACAATGTTCTCCAGCCATCTGCCTCTCACATTTCTCTATCACTTTTCTCAACAACTTAGGAATTAATCTGATGAAAAAAATATCAGTGCTGGAATAATCACTTGGAGACTTTGTATACTTCTTATTATCCTCTTTGTTGGTGGTATATTTATTTATTTTAACCCAGCAGATGTTTTCTTGAAAAACCCTTCTGGATATTTTTTTAACAAATAGACAGTCATCTAGACAACACAGGTCCATTTCAATTCAATTCCTTCTTTTGTATAGCACTTTTAACAATGGACATTGTTGCAAAGCAGCTAAACAGAACGTTTTTTAGCAGGACTGGCATCATCCAAACATCCAAGGTCACCAAAACCCTCTAGGACCCACTGGGATCCCTCCAGATCTGCTATTCTACGTAATAAAAACTTTTCGCAAAATGCTTAAATAAACAAATTTTATTTTTGACCATTGGCTTCCATTTGTTTCTTTTATGTCTACTAAAATAATTATTATTAACACATCACCTACTATATCCAAGCAATATGACTACATCTACTCCCTGTACCTTTAGGTTCCTTTGCATGTCTTGCATTTCATGCATTCTCACTGTGTCCATGTGGGCTTTGTCTGGGTGTGAAAGGGTGTGCATGTGCATGGGTCCCTGCATGGACTGACATCCTATCAAGGTTGTATTTCATCTTTACATTGAGTGTTCCCAGGATACACACTAAAACCATTACAACCCTGACCAGGATAAAATGGATACTGAAGATGAATGAATGATATGGTTCTTCACAAAACGAGCTGAGGCAGAGTCTCAGCCTGAGTTTAATATAGAGCACCATCACACTAGGGACAGCTTTGGCTCCGAGAAGGACAGCCAACAACACCCCAGAGAGCTCATAAAAAGCTCTCTTGGGACTTGCGTGTTCATGTGTGAACGAAAAATAGAGAAATGGGGTTTTCTGATTGTATAACCTCTCATCAACGAAAGCAGAGAGGCCAAGAAAAAGCGCAGAAGTAGAGGAAGAGGTATGAAACTTGTTGCTTATCCACTTGTTCTTCTGTTGGTTAGTGTATCTACTTTCAACTTACAGAACATATGTAATATAATTTCATTAGATCAGACTAATCAGATCTGATGAGCCTTTTGGGTGTAATCAGCATTCCTATAAAAAGAAAATCAATCAATCAATTAATAAATACATGGTCTAATGGTAAATAATATGGTATAAATTAAATGAGAATTTTTTAAATAATACCCACTATATTGTGATAATCATCATGCAGCTTTAGAGAACACAGGGGGTTGAATAACTTTCTTAAAAAATTACAGTGCTGGTAAATTCTTGAATTTAATAAGTGTGAATTTATTTATTTATTTATTTATTTATTTATTTATTTATTTATTTATTTATTTATTATTTTATTTTATTTTATTTTATTTTCAGCACAGCACAACTCAGTAGCTCTGGCTGCAAGTAAATCATTAGTTAATGTGCCTATTTATAACATATTTAATGGGGACCTTCATAGTGACATAAATGATTAGAAAAGATGTAATCACTGATATGGTAAAAATCTTTCTGAGGATGAGTCTTTAATGACTAATAATTTTAACAGTTACAGTTGTTTTCATCCAGAAATGTTTTACAGACTAAGAACCTTCGAGGACTTTTAACATGACAAGTTTATATGTTTTTGTCTGTTGAAATTTAAAGAGTAAGAAAAACAGAGAGGCTGTGAGAAAGCCTATTTATAGCTGCTATAACACAAGTAATAACAGGAACCTACTGATTTCATGAACATGAAATTCCGGAGTAAGAACGGGCGCTTTGAGGATGGATTGGACTTTAGTTAATGTCAACAGTCTCCTACATTGACTCAGGACTACTTTTCGCTTCTAATCATCACTGTACCCCGCAACATCGTATATCTGCTACAAATGGGCATTCGGTGCAACCCAGATGAGGATGGGTTCCCTCTTGAGTCTGGTTCCTCTCAAGGTTTCTTCCTTATGCCATCTCAGGGAGTTTTTCCTTGCCACAGTTGCCACCGGCTCGCTCATCAGGGACAAACTTACTTATAAAGAACATATTCACTTTTAATCACCACATTATCTGTGTAAAGCTGCGTTGAGACAATATTCATTGTTAAAAGCGCAATACAAATAAAAAATGAATTGAATTGAATTGAATTGAATGAACATCCGATACCATTAAATGAAACTATTAAATGAATGGATTGGAAAGTGTGATTGGCAAATTGCTGGGTTTTATGTTTTGAGTGGATAATGTGGTGGATATCTGATGGGAAGGTTGTGAGTTCTAATCCCAGCACCACCGATATGCCGCTGCTGGATCCTTGAGCAAGGTCTTTAACTCTAAATCACTCTGTTGTGAATATATAGAATAATTGTCGTTCTGGAAAACAATTTCAGAGCTTGATGTTATCAAAAAATAATCAAATCTGTAGATGGATTGACATAATGTAATCCCATCACTCATTACTTAAAAATTTGCTTCATGTAATAATATACCCCATACATACAGGTAACTAATATTGCATAGTTGGAAACTGCTGTGAAGGAGTAAAGATTTGCTTAACATGGATAAGATAACATCGACTTCATGCTGTTATCTTTGATGTAGTTGGTTAAGCATTTGTATGCAGCAAATTATATATTAGATCTAGTTTTGCAGATCTTAAGCGAGCAGTATGTCACGTGCAGAGCCCTTGGCTGCCTATATCAGGTGAATCACAATTGCAATGAAAATGTGCAACAAGCCTTCAAAGCATAAAGTTGTACTTTCAAACAGATTATTAGTCTTGTTTACACTTGTAAACAGCAAGATTTGACATTTTTGCCGTGCTTGAAAAGGAAATTGGATCTGAGAGCAGTGCACATTCCAAGCGAGTTCTGTTTCTGAGGTCTAAAGTTATATTGACTCGATCCCTCAGGCCTCTTAAGGCTCATCTAATGAACTTCACTAAAGTTAATAAAGTATTGGAACAGCCCTTAAAACTGTGTGGGGATCCCCCCAAGGGGAAATGGCAAGGACAGCTAGATAAGAGCACATTATAAAGCGTATTGGAATGCAGAGAAAGTGTCCCTTGAAACCGCTTTCCCTGTAAAGCTCAGTATTCAGCCTGCAGGGATTTAATATAGTTGTCTCATGGTTTATGTGTTTCAGAAGCCTTTCCATTCTTCGCATAAGAAAAAAGAAAAGAATAAAAGACCCGAGCTGCAAAATGTCTAGCCATACTAAAGGTCACCTCACACAGCTGCTAACAAGATTAAAAATGTATCTCTGGATGCTGTGACACTTTTCATCTTTTAAAGAGATGGTGTTTCTGAAGTGCCTTTGACCACTACTGCCCTTTGACCTCATAAGCCTGGCAATGTGGTGTTTCAAAGCCTGTATGCAGGTCTGACGATCCAGGCCTTTTGGCATGGGTTGTAATTGGATCTTTTCTTTGTTGAGAATGTCCCCTCTTCACCCTCTCTTCTTCTCTTACTCTCTCTCTCTCTCTCTTTCTGTGTCTCTTTCTCGTTCTCATCCTCCTCTTTTTCTGACACAAAGAGCACCTGTAGCACTTCATTATTGATGGTAATGACTCGGTTTTGAAACACCGCAGCTAAACCTGCTATAAGATGATGGAAAAGCATTTGTGTGGGTCTACCGCAAACACTTTACTCGAAAGCAATTTCTTTGAAGAGTTCTTCAACTCGTTCTATGTACAGCTGAGGTGACTTCATTGCTGGGTAATATTTTATTTGCATCACTTAGCATAAAACATTCCTTAAATATGCTTATCTTTGCTTTGCCTTCACTTTTCAATTCTCCCAAAGGCTTTATGTGCTGCCATTCTAACCATTTCTCTTTAGATCAGTGATGCTGGGTTGAAATGCAGCTCTGCTATCTGCAGCCTCAGGCTAAGAAAGAGAGGGAATAAATGAATGAAGTTCAGTGGACTTCCCTTTCTATCCTACCTCACTGTCTTCCAAATCCAGTTGCACAAACACTGCTGTGCCCTGCCCTATCTTGACAGTTTGCGTTCTCCCTAAGTGTAAACGGCAGGGCATTTTATTATCTTAATGCGTACAGACGGCAGAGGGTTGGAACCAGTGTTGTAAACCATTTGTGATAAGAATCCTCATGGGTGCAGCCACATGATTCCTAGTGTTACACTGTGAGTGTGGTTTAAATATTATGCTGTTGTTGTTGTTGTTGTGAGGTGGTGGTGGTGTTGGTGTTGGTGTGTATTATCTAAGAATGCAAGAAGTTTTAAAATGAAAAAAAGTATGAGGTCTGTGTTAAAGCCAGACTACTAAAACAATTCAATAGAAATAAAGGGATTACCTTAAACATCTTTCTCATTGCCTATATTAACTAGTCTGCTAGTCATATAAAAATACTTGAGATTTTGACATTTTAGAAATATTTTACATTTTGCCAACATTTTTAACACTACATGTTTATTTGAAACATTTAATCATGTTTTTTTACTTGTCTTATATAACACCTTAAAGATCTTTGTATTTACTAAACAAGAACTTCGAGGGTGGATTTGGACTGTAATCAGAATCAGATTTAAAAAGAGCTTCCAGTTACACTTTAATTTTTTTAAGTAAAATAGAAAAATTTAATTTATAATAATAATAATAATAATAATAATAATAATTATCATTATTATAATAATTATAATAATAATAATTAATTATGATAAAATAATTAAGGAATAATAAACGTATTGCACATTTTTGTATAGAAAAATAAATAGAGTATTATATAATAATAATTAAAAAAATTATTGATCAATGGGGAGAGCATTTAAGTGTTCATGAGGTTGATTGCCTGGGGAAAGAAACGTTTCTTGTGCCTGGCTGTCTTGGTGCGGCCAGACGGCAAAAGTTCAAAAAGCATATGGCTTGGATGTGAGGGATCCAGAGTGATTTTCCGAGCCCTTTGTTTTAGAAGTTTTTCTAAATGATTAATATCTATAATATATACCGTCTACTACAATAGCTTAGACCGCAATTTGCATGAACAGTTTACATTTACTGAAGAGCACAAGTCAACAATGATGGAACTGTAATGAATGGACATTCTGTATGAGCCAGATGAGAATGGGTTCCCTTTTGTATCTGGTTCCTCTCAAGTTTTCTTCCTCATGCCATCTCAGGAAGTTTACCCTCATCACTGTCACCACTGGCTCACTCATTAGGTGAGTGACAATTATAAGGGACAAGTTTATACATCATTTTGTACAACTTTCTCTGTAAAGCTGATTTGAGACAATGTCCATTGTTAAATTCGCTATATAGATATTTATTCATTTTTGTGTCAAAGTTTAATAAAGTTTGTGTTGTATCTTATTTATGTATTTATTAATTCATTAATGGGTTTTAATTAGATATTCATTCATTTATTTATTTTTTATTTTTTTCACTCATTTTACATATTCTCTTGAAACCATCCTATATTATTCAACCACTATTAGGTTAGCTGTTTTATAATTAAAATACACACCTTCCAATTAATTAATTAAAGCCATTAAGCCACCTTTGGTCATTACTCTATGCAATGCATTGGGTAAATAGTTTATTGTTAAGCTTTATTTAATTCCCTCTCATACATAAATGATTACAAGACCAAGGAAAACTCGTGAAGATGAATTTTTCATGTAACTACCTGTGGGGAGCACGCGAGTTAATTATGCCGAAAGGTCCAAATGTGATTACTATTGTTTAAGTTGAGCATATGCTTGTGCATGTATGATTGTGGAAATTAAATGAAGGAGCTCCTACGTGGCGGAAGGGCATTTGCTATAATGCCAGTAGAGTGGCCATACCTGAGGTGCCTATCAGGTTATGTACAGTATGTAGAGGATTGTAATTAGTAATTTTTTTTAAATGTGTTGCATGGTTTTAGGACAGAGGTTCTGGGAGATAAACAGAAGCACTTTCATGAGAAGCAGTTCTGGAAGATGCTGCTGCTGGTTTCACATCTTCAGAAAAAAACAAATATTAGCCAGTAAAGACTATACAGAGCCTCACTTGGGGAATCAGAATTGGGAAAAGATGTGGAGCCTCAGGGGACTAAGTGGTTAGGAATGAGCAAATGTAATCTTATAGCGATTAGAGGCCAGTTAGTCTTTGGGGAGGTCTTTACCTTCATCTCTCATATTCCTCAGATTCCTCAAGAAGAGAAACCTGCTTTTTGAAACATTTGTTTATAAAATAAATCCCCTTACTTTTAATGTTTTCCTGTAGAAATAGGGTTAAAAGAGGGAAGTCTTTGACATGCAACCATAGTGTAAATGCAGCGTGTTTGCTTTAAAAACATCACAAGATGTGCCGTTAATCCATAACACTGGATATCATTGTACTGCAGCAAAGACTCTCAGTCTCTTGATATCTGACAACATGATGTAGACTTTGGGTTTTTACATCAAAGCCTAGGAGTTATATGGATCTTTATGACAATTGTTAGATTTTAAGCGATTGAGCCATACAGCTTTGACCTTTAATAAGATCTAAGATGATAAGATGTATGCTCTTGTGAATAAATGAACACAAATCCTCACAGCAACATTCCAGAATCTGGTGGAAAGCCTTCCCAAAGGAGTGGAGGCTGTTACAGATTTAAAAGGTAGACCCTTGGTATTCTATAAAATTGTGCATGGTTTAAGAATGGGGAAAACAAACAAAACAAAAAAAACATGTGGATCTGATTATCATCTGTCCACTCACTTTTAGCTATATAGTATACTTTGTGGATTGCTGGGACGTTTTATCTCATGTTTTAATTTAAACATCTTTATAAAAATACCTTTTTGGTTCAGTGTGTCCATTTGTTCATAAATAACCAAAAATGTATTTTTCAATCAAATGCATATGAATTGATTTTGTATAAGCATTGACATTTTATGTGCCTTTGAAAGTCAAAGCACCATTCATCTATTATTTGAGAGGTGGTGGAACATTATACCCTGCTTTAGAAATTCTGCCCATGTCCCGTATTTTCAGGTGACTAGGCTTTCTTGCAGGCAACTTGAACACAAATGCAGCAGTATTGTAAGAGGGAACAATAATGAGAACGGCAGTTCGGGAAAGCACAGAGATTAGCTGTCGTTTCCTTTTCACCAATCAGCTGTGACAGCCTAGTGGCCAGTCTTCTCTCTCTGGTTTAAGAATAGGATAACTGAAGCCACCAGGCAAGGTCTGCCACTGAGCACAATGGACTCGAGAGATAAAGGGGAAACTAGAAGCCACCATGATGATACAGTTATTTGTAGCACAACAGGAAAATGACATAGAAGGGCAGCCATCTTTAATACAATAATAATAATACCCTGCCCTCTAGCTTTCCTGTACTGCCTCTGAGGCAAAGTCCTGCTGCTCTTGGAGAAATCGAAATCCAAGGCACATTCATCTACCTTTCAGCAGAAGGGAAAAGGAAACACCTGCTGTTTTGACATGACAGAGCAAATTTGCTGAGTGAATGTACCTGAAGCAGACGTAATAATCGACACACAGGCAGTTCTAGCTTCACTTTCAGGACTATATTATTGCCAAGCCAATATGCAATACATGGGCTTGCTTGTAAAAAGTTATTGACATAGTGTGTGGTGATACATCAAGAACAATATAGCTAAAGTGATTTCTTTGTTGATTTGTGTGGTCAAGCTAAGTAAAGTGTCACATTACCAAATAGCTAGCAGAGTAAATAAACGGACAACAAATGTTTCTACATTCAGAAGGAATGGCCGGCCACATATAATCCAATTTGAACATAACAAATCATAAAAATGTTGATATATTATGTTATTTATTGTTCCTGCCCAAATGTACAAACAGCTTCATCTGGCATTTTTTTTTTACACTGTTTTGTGAAACCAATTACAACGAAAAACTACCTTCAGGATGTGCTGAGGCTGAACTCTATAGTTATGCTGACTCAAACCCACAGGCCTCGGAATGCTCATCTAACAGACTTCACATGAGCTGATAAAGTATATAAGTACCCTTAAAATGGCAATAGCAGTTCGGAAAGGTGAAATTGGCAATACAAATATATTTTTATACAAAGACATAATACAATGAGCAAAATGTTGCACAAAGTGGTCCTATATGTGTGTCTTAATAAACATGAACTTCCCTAGAAATTCTCATAAGCGTCCACTGATTTTGCTGCCAAGTCACTAGTAGAATCATTCTGTCTAGGATAGGAGGCTTTGTCTGGAGCTAGATACATCAACTAGGCAGATGGCTGCATATTAGAGTTGGGAGAGAAAAAGGGCATGCAGGAGCAGTGACATTTCTCAAGCCTAATACGGCGTTATTATCTTAGCCCACTCTGGACCCAAGTTGTGTGCCTCACGCTTTGATCAGACAATCATCCAATCAGACAGTCAGAGAGAACATTTTGCAGGAGGATGAGCCCAGTGTACGCCACTGAACTGTGAAGTGCCATATCAGTGTCTGTTTCCTTATGGTCTGGGTTTTTCTATTTGGTAAGAAAGATGAAGCATTCAAATCTTTATAAATGTGTCATTTCAATCCGAGCTGTGTCTGATAGTATAGAATCGCTTATATCATTGATATCAGGTGAAACATGAACGGGCTCGGATGTACTTACAATGATTATAGATAATTATAGACCCTGAAGCCATGCTATGCAACAGCACTGTATTTGGACCCATTCGACTATTTTAATCATGTCTGTGGGCTAAGCTCAGCAGTAAGCCTTCATTCTGTCCAGCGGGCGCAGGTCTAATTTCTCGGTGGGATTCCTCATCCCTGTTTATTAGAGCTGCACTAATTTCATTTATTAGCGAAACTTTGATGAAAGCCTTTCTTCAACTCTCTCTCTATCTCACACTTTCTCTTTCCTCTGCTCCACATGACTCCGGAACAGGGGGCAGTGCAAACCTGCATGTAGCTTTTCAGCCTATTTTAAATGTACTTCTGGGTTCAGTCAGCTGCCTTCACTGCTCCTCCCCAGTCATCTTTACTGATGTGAATGCACCTGATGCCGGGTTTAGCAGTGTTAATATGGCAGATTGGGTCTATGTTGCTGGATAATTAATAATTGTAATAGGTAGTCATCTACCGAATTATTGGAAATTCATTCTTCTGCATAAATAGTACAGCAAAATATATCCACTTAGCACAATTAGAGATGTGCAGATGATGACTGTGGAGTCACCAGGTCTTTACATTTACAATTAGATGCTGCTTCTTTGCCAGAAAACTATTTGGAAGGCATTTTCATAAATACAAACACCTAGAGTTTACTACATAATACTGTGATTAAATGTGAAAAATAAACTTTTGAACTTTTTGGCAACTCAAGGTAGATTGTAAAAAAAAAATTTCCAATCTCTATTTTTAAGTATAGTGGAGAACCAGTGATGTTTTTTGGGGTTGAAACTTTTCAGTAGCTTGGATCCCATGATATACGTAGTGATCTTAACAGAAAAGCTGTTTGCATCTGTCAAGAGACTACAACTTGGTTAAGGTTGGATCCTCAAGCATTATAAGAAAAGACTGCAATTGAAGACACAATATTGTATGCTGACACAACATACTAAATGAATCATCAAATCAATGCTTTTTCTAAAATAATAATAATATAATAACATATTTTTGTATCTCCTTTAAATAGTGCCAGTTTAAGCTATGTAAACAGACATTTATTTTATTTTATTTTTTCAGAACTTTTCCAGGATTGGCAACAGATGCCTGCATGTTTTTAGGAGATTAGATTGAAAAAAAAAATTCCTTAGCACTCAGTGATGTAAAGTAAGTATCAGGTGTAGATGGATAATTATTTTGGATTTAAATCTATTTTATTGCCCAATTATCTTGTCTAAAGTTTTATTTGAAAACTTGTATACAGTACACATACGACACACATACTCAAATACTGAGATGTACAGGCTACTATGGAAATCAGTCCGCTTCCTACCCAAACGGACTGATTGTGCACTTAAGACATGGAAAAACAACTTAGAACTTAGAGTGCACAGTAATAGCTCAATCTATCACAGTCACCGTCCACAAAGAGAGCGAGGCAAAGCCACATGGGAGAGAGATACAGTCCTATCAGACACATGAGATACTGAGTGCATACAACCCGGTCTCCTTGGCGCTTCAACTTTAGACACACATGCACACACAAGCACACTTTCAAGCTTTTTGAAATCTACCGAGACTGCCTTATTGGCAGGATGAGCTAAACTACTTCTTAGCACTTTTGAATGCACTCTCCCTGCAGACTGAGTGAGTGACAGCCACTTAGCCTTCAAATCAGGCAGAATTTGCATTCTCAGATTCACATCCAAATAAACACAGACTCAGGCAGGCATTTGCACTCTGTCTGGATGGAAGTCAGAGGCAGGATTAGTCTGAAACTTTAAATAAGATACAGTTTGAGTCTGGTTTGTGCCAGTGCAGATAATTCTACCAATTATCCACTATTTTATAAATGGCAATAGATGCCTTTGGTGCTTGTTAACAAACAAACAGACAAACAAACAAACAAGCAAGCAAGCAAACATAAAAACTGTAGAAGTCCTGAGTAGTCAATCAATCTGTTATTACATGGTTAAAGTATCTATCGCAAATTCTATTCAAGAATTAAATTGACAATAGTTAAAATGTAATCAATGTATTATTATGGATTAGCAGCAACAGAACACTTTCAAAAAGTGTAACTGTAGTATAAAATGATGGGTTGGAGTAGAAGAACTTGTGTGGCCTGCCATAGAGCTCTGACCTCAATCCTATAAAACACCTTTGGGATGAATTGTATCGCTGATTGCACCTTAGACCTTCTCACCTTACATCACTCCCTTCTTTTACTAACACCCTTTGGCTTAATGAGCAAATATTTCCATAAGCACACTCTAAAATCAAGTGGAACATCTTCCCAAAAGAGTGGAATGGAGTAAATGGAACTAAATGTGGAATGTTCAAAAAGCACATACGAGTCTTCACTTAGGTGTCTACAAACTTTTGTTTTGTTTAGTTTTGTTTCTGAACTTTAAAAGTGCTTTTAACAGAAGAAGAGCATATTGAAATCCTTTTCATGGCTAAATTGGAAAGCTGTCACAAGTTTTCAGTGGACATTAACAACAAACTTGTGGCAAACAGCTTGTGGCATGACAAACACTACACAGGACACTGTTGTAGACCAATCAATATGTAGACATCCACAAAAATCCACTGACAAAGCCACAAAGAATTTGGCCTGCATTGTTCCAAATTGTTCAGTGTTAACTTTCTAGGCCACACTGTAGCATGTAAAAGCATGATTCTTAAGGCTTACAATTTGTGGGCCTGTTCATGACAAAAGTTTTATGATTAATCCATTGAGTCATTGTTGTGGCACTGAAAGCTGATGTGCTGCTCAGCCAGCTGTCCATTAAGTCATTTGTAATCTAAGAAAGGTTAGTAAACGTGTCCCTCATTGTCAACTAATCAGTAAAATTGTGACTTAGCTATCTAGGTTAGGTTTGTTCACGCAATATAGCAAAGCAAAGCTAGTCATTATAGCTAACTAGCAAGCATTTTCTGCTAAATTCTTAGTTAGCAAGTAATCACTGATAGTTAATTAGGAGCTATTTAATCTGGACGGTAAAACATTATACATTATAAGTACAAATGCCTAGAATCGGCAGAACTGTACTTTATAATAAGAACAACACAACATTAAAACATGCTGTTATGGGGAAGTTAATCAGTTCTGGTGGTAACGAACCGTTGTTTTAATAATTTACCTCATTGGCCTTAATAGGTTTACTTTACTCCTGTATAAATGTCTTAATGAAGTTTATTTTTTAATTCTGACTAATCCTTTTTTAATCCACAACCCTGAAACTGTAGCTTATGAAAATTAAATCCCTGTATCACTTTTTTCATAGCAGGAGATCATCTGCAAAATGCTAAAGAAAAAAAGAAACAAATGCATTCCTGTAACACGGATCAATACGGAATGCATTTCAACGGAGCAAAACGAGCGGAAGTGCCGCCACGTTCCTCTTGTTCGAAGGCACTATTTAATTAACCATAATCTATTCTTAAAAGATGAGTCACAGGGAGCGATGGTAAATGTTAAGTTTGCAAATGAATGTTGGCATTCGTGATGAGAGCGTGCGCATCTTTCTCCTGCTTACTGACAGCGTAGAACAAAGGAATCAACAAATGATGCTGGGACGCATTACCATCATCCTGTTCTCTCACACATGTCTACTGTCAAATGGTGGCCAGGAACAACAATTAACCTGGATATATAAACAGTGTGATTGAGAAATGGAAGCTTTCCTCGCCGTTTCTCTCTCTCTCTCTCTCTCTCTCTCTCTCTCTCTCTCACACACACACACACACACACACGCAGCTGATGAGTTAATGACAAGCTCTATTGTTGTATTGTACTCCTTAGCTTGACTGATTGACATATAGAGGGGCAACAAAGAGAGAGACAAAGAGAGAGAGAGAGAGAGAGAGAGAGAGAGAGAGAAAGAGAGAAAGAATGAGATGATAAAGAGAAAAAGGGGGAAGAAGAGAATTAGGAGCCTCTTCTGGAACTGCACAAAAATAATAGGCTTTACTTGGTAGTGCAAGTGATCCTGTGCACACTCCAATGGCTCAGTAGCTTCCAGCAAGGCATGCAGAGCACTAAAAATGTTTAAAAGCAGACTTCAGCCGTTTCATGCTGTAAAGTCACTGTTGAGGGGAATGAAATAACTTTAGGGCTTTGTTCTGTCTATGGTGCAATGGCCATGCTGAACACAACCTCTTCTGAGATCTGGCAAAGATTATTAAAGATGACATACACTGCTTATCTATAGTATGTGGGGGAAAAAAAGGATTTAACACTTGCTTTTTGAAAATAAAGATTGGCTTCACTTTCCAGCATACAGCAAACTTCTGCAGTAGCAAAACACAAGCTGGAAAACACCATTTTCATTCATTAATTTGAAAAATGGTTCACACAATAAAAGCCTTACTCAGACTCTTATACTGGCACTGTGACAGGGCTTGAATTTGAACTCAACTCTTTTTTTTTTTGGCAAATAAATGCTAGCAATTTCACACATGGCAGAAAGTGCCTTCATTCCTGCATTTGAGCACATGAATAATCCCATGGAACCTAAACCCTTGATTGCTTTCTAATTAGATTAATGCCGGTCTCGTGGGTACATAATATGCAGTACAAAGTATGAATAAATGATGACTTATATTGCACTGTATATGTAGGCTTTCTTCCATTTCGATGTAAATTGAGCAATTCTAATCTTGGGTAAACCTTGAGTAATCAATCATTATTCAAAGCTGATAGCCTGTCCTGATGGTACAGCTTTAATTAGAGGTTTACATTCATACTTGAACTGTTCTATCTAGCAATTAAACTCCTTGGTGACAGAAAACTAGCGAGTAAAAGCTAACCATGTAGATGGTAATAAATCCAGAGTTTTACAAAATAATCTTATCGAATTCAGTTTTTTTATCTGCATAACATTTTTTTTATGATTTTTTTTATATTGTCAGAAATCCAGAGGTAGATTTAGAATGAGATAAATTCTACTGAGCAAGCCGAGTACAACTGTCAGGTAATGTGAGGACAGGCAGATGGAAATGCAGAACATTTTAATTACAGAGCAAATATACAAAACAAAAGACAAAAAAAAAAAACAAGAAACAATGACATCTAAGAATGACAAACATGAAATGATAAAAATTGAGATGAAAATAAGTGCTATAAGAATTGAGGCTATAACCATGTGCTAGTTTGCATGAACTTGTTAATGAACATGAAGCAGGAGCAGTAATCATGTGATGTGACACATGACGGCGCAATTGCTGATGGAATGTCCATAATCCTGACAATAACAATGTTAACTCCCTGAGTGAGACAGCAAACCTATCCACTATGGGTGATGTGAGATAGTGATGTCTTTACTCTATATACTATAAAGTAAAACATTTCTAAATGTGTTGTTTTGTGTAAGCATGACAGTCTTTATGTTTACAGCAGCAGTCATTATATACGAGTCTAGAGTAGCTAGATTAGATTATCCACGGAACAATAGATGAGATTGATTGGCACCATTACATTTAGTTTTGCTTGATTGGCAAGCTAGACTGACAGTTTCAGCCAAAGGAATGTCAATCAATGGAGTTCAATTGAGTCTTCTTTAATATTTAAAATTTACTGCATGTGTAGCATAACACTAAATATTGATATCATCCAGATTTTGACCATTAATAATATATATGCCCATGGATCTTTTAATCAGAGGCAAACCTATAAAGATATCTTTGGCTTTCACCCCCACCCTCCCACTTCATCCCGACCATTGATCAGAGGGGAAAATTAAGATTGGCTTCTAGATTTGAAGGTCGACTGCTCAATTTGCTCCTCGAAGCCTCCCACAGGCGGCAGTACGGCTGCAAGAAACTCCTGACAGGCTAATTTATGAAGACAAAGTGACAGCAGGTCGTAAGCTTAACGCATCGCATTTTGATATATCCTTTTAGAGGTGAGAGGAATGCCAGCATGCTGTAATTAGAGCTGCTTGATGCAGGATGTTTATCCATGGTTATGCGTTCAGGCCCTCAGAGAGGAGCTCTACCACAGGGAGGGGGTTATAGCTTTTATTCCCAGTGGAGCTTCTGCTTAGGCAACAATCATGACCAGGATGGAAGAGCGAAGTGAAAAATGAGAAAAGGATGTTTGCTGGAGACCTGTGCTGCTGACACAGTAACAGTGATGAGGCGAGATTAGGAACTGATGAATCCCTCTATCTCTCTCTCTCTCTCTCTCTCTCTCTCTCTCTGGTCCATCACAGAAAACCCACATGTTGCTATGACATGCCATTTCCTTGGGAAGTCCTGAGGTATTTATTTCCCAGTTGCCCCAGCTGAGCTTAGACTGTTTTTGCCTGGAGCCTGGAATTGTTTTTTTTTTCTCTCCTTCTCTCTCTTCTCCCTTCTCCCTCCCTGCTTTATTTAGCTCATACTACAAATACATTCTTGAATCCCTTAAGGCAATTTCTATTTAGTCTCTGCTTATGGTTCATCACACATGACATGAGTGGTATGAAATTTTGAAAGCCACCCTGAGGTGTGGGCCTGTCTCTCTAAGTTTCTTTTTTTTTACAAGATATAGAAAATGTGGCATTATATTTGCAAAAAAACCCATTTTAGCCTAAAGTCAACTAAACAAAGCGCACCAACAGGAGATTTTATAAATTCTAACCTTGCGCTTATTGAGATTCTGTTACTGCTGAATGTAACATGTAATTAGTTATCTGTTTATTTTGCTTCTTTCTCTTTTATTAATTGTAAAGAGATTAACAATTATCGACTGAGCTATGGATACAGCTCTCCACAGCACATTTCCGAGTGCTTCTTTCAACACCATGCTTTCAATTATGATTTCATTGAGTTCCCACGACGCAAGTCATTGTACGTTCTGTTGAAATCGCAACTTTACAACATGGTAACACATTAATATGAAAAGAATGAAACTATTGAAAGCCTTAGAATGCCAAGATCATAATATTCCATCCAGAGCCCAAATGCATTTGGGGACTATTTCAGATCCCAAAGAAATTTATTCATTACCATGCAAATTAGTTTGGGAATCGGTGACTAAAAGCATTTGACATACTTCATTTGAATGTGTGTAAATGCAATTAATGGAACCTCATTCAAAAAACAACAAAAAAAAAAAAAGTGAATTGCCTGCAGATAATTGTCATTGTCTGCATCCTATTAAAAGTTTTTGTAATAAAAAAAGCAGGCTTATAAGCAGAGTCTGCTGTGGGATAATAAACCATCTTCCATCCGGTGTGAAGAGAGTGATATTCAAAACACAAAGAAAAGAAATGCTTTTACTACAAAATTCTGCAAGAACTGATCATGTAGCATCCTCTGTGCAATCTGTAAAACCTCCTAACACACTAAATCAAGCACACATACACGCTTGAACACGTGAGCAGTAGCTGAAAATGAGGACAGGAACCAAATAAGCTGGAAAAGACGTATGCTGTACATTGAATGATGCTGAGAAAAAGATTTTGGTTTGCATGTTTGATTAAACTGATATGCTCATAAGTCCTCCTTAGTTAAATCCTACACTGTTTTTTGGCAGGATGTACATTGTCCTAATTTGCTTTCGGAGTTAAGCTGTTTTCACAATTACTGTCAGCACTACTGAGAAGTAATCAAGGAAACTGCTCAATGTGCAAAAAAAACTGTATTGTAGCCAGGCTGAATGGAATCAAGTCTATTGCCAGATTCAATCCAAAACACAGCAAACATTCTTTAAATGCAAGCAAAGTCTTTCTGTATTTCCAAAGCTTAACACTAATCTACGGCTACTGTATCTAATGGCTAACCATTAGCCTAGTTGGGTTAAATGTACCTTATTTAACACAGTTGAGTTTGTTAAATCTACCACACGACATTGTCCAAGAAAGCCTTTAAAGCTTGGAAACTGTTTTTGGCCGTCCTTCTACAGCATAGTGTTTTTCTGTCAAGGGCTCTGGAGCCTTTTTGGATGCCAACAACCCTTAATTGTCCAGCGAGACAGCTCATTTTTGTATACATTAATAATGTCTTTGAGAAAGCATTGATTTGAATGATGGGTAAGCAATCAATCAAGGGCTCCAAATTCTATTTTATTAAGTAGCCCTGGTGCTTTTCAGAATGCTCCTACACTTTAGAAGAACCAACAAACAATGTTTGAGCGAATGTTGAGAATAAATGGTTCACTAAATCATAAAGTCATAAAGCTGAGGTATTACAAATGTACAGTAATCAACTGGCTCAGTACAGTAATCAACAGGTAACTATAGCTAAATGCTAGTAATGGTGAATTGGTCTTTTTATAATTTAGTTCAACTTTAGTTACCTGCAGTGTTGGGCAGTAACGCGTTACTAGTACTTTTGACAGTAACTAATACTGTAACGCGTTGCTTTTTAAATAAAGTAACTCTGTTACCGTTACCGTATGGTGCGTTGTCCGTACTTTTTTAAATGAATTAATTTGGGCTGAAGTGTAGACTACAGTCTGACCTGTTTACAGCAGCGACGCATTGCAGGATTGGTGGATGAACCACTGTAAACACGAAGAAGACGCATTGTGGGCGTGTCTCCGTTTATTCAGGTCTGTGCGGCAGTAATGGTGAGTCCAGGCGAGAGCAAGACGAGTTTCTCAAAGTGGAAATATGCTCATTATTTCACTTTAGTTAAGCATAAAGACAAAAACCTTTTAGTCAAATGTAAGCTGTGTATTTCTGGTTCGAAGGTCGTATCTACTGCGATAAACAGCAACTCCAAACTGTCGAAGCTCCTCCAAAAACATGCCTCGACGAAGCTAGAAGCTAGAAGCTAGAAGCTAACCCGGTGTTCTGTTCTACATTGTTGATAGTTTTCTTACTTAAGCTTTGAAAGGAACATTTTAAAGAGCTCAACACAACAGCTTTTATGATGCAGAAGCCACTTAAGTTTTTGATTCTGAATATATTATTCAGCTTGTTTTGTTATTTATTTCAGAAATTCTTGTGATATATTCAGTTACTTTTTGAATGAAGTAACTAGTAACTGTAACTAGTATTTTTTAGTAACTAGAACCACACTGGTTACCTGAGCCATTAAGCCATTTTATTAGGATTGTAGCCTGTGCAGACGAAAATGGAGAAGCCCACTAGAAGGATTTCTTATATTTCACATTGCAAAACTTACCACTGGTTACAAATATTAGGCCCATAAATAATTCATGAAATTCATTAGACAATTACCGCCCAAGTTTAATTTTTTATATCTCCTGATTCGCAGCTCTTTGCAAATACTTCTGCTTTTTAACTGAGTAGCACTGAATTCCTGACACTCTTCTGACACTGCTAAATGCACTAGCTAGTTTCTCCACATTTTAAACCTATACAAATAGCATTTTTGTTTTCATCACAAACATCAATGCATTTTGAGAAACCAGCACTGCAACAACCTGTGGAATATACTGAGTGCTAAAGCACGTTACTTATCCTCTCAATTAACTTTATGGCCTAGGTTAGCTTGCATAATTGAATATTGAAATGAAGCAAAATGTATAAATTTTAATATTCTAGGTGTTTTATAATGATATTTACATAGCATGTTTGTGATTGGGTTTATTTATTTATTTATTTATTTATTTTTACATCTCTCTGAAACCTGAACAGAAGAACAACACTAATACATATAACAGACCTCTTGCTCTACCTTTCTTTTATAACATGCACTGAAAATGTTGGTTTATTTATTTATTTATTTTTGGAGAATAACAGAACATTTCAGCCCATATCAGTGAGCATGCTTTCATGTCAATAATGTTTCTCCATTAGAGCTGGAAATAACACTATTAAATTATATCACAGCATATCTGTCAGACCTGCAGGAACAGTTCTCTGGTTGCTAAAGTAAATCCATATCAGCTTGTACAAGAAAAGACACCGTTAGGACATTGACTTGCATTTGCTTTTTTTGGCCCATGCTCCTAAACGCTATCTAAAAATGTCTTTTTATATTTTACTTGCAAAGAACCTAAATGTGGGCTTATTTGTTAGTTTGTTATTTTGATGGACAGACGTTTTTTTCTCATGCAATGTTAAATAAGATTTAAGGCTTCATGCCTGAGGTGCCTTGAGGCAACATTTAACATTTGGTTTGGACATGATCAGTATAATGGTACAACAAAATAAATGCAGCAGCATATGGCCTGTTCAATGTGTATGAGATCGCATAGTAGCTCGATTGAAAGGAGATTTTACTGCTACAGCATTCAAAGACATCCTGTGGAACAAGTTAGTAGCAGAACCACATATGGCTGTCCACATACTTTTGGCCAATTAGTGTACGCTTCTTATTTTTGTATTTATCTCACTGGAAGCTCAGAGGTTAAGGCAAGAGGCTACAGGTGAATAGGGTCATCTTTTGATAACAGATATCAGAATTAATCTGTGGCTGTTAATTTCTGACATTTTCACAAGTATGTTTGAGGCCTCATTTAACGTAATTAAATATGCTAGCGTTTGTATAATTATTAAAAAACTAGTATTACAGTGGATGAATTTAACATATAATTTATTTAAAAAAGAAAAAAAGATTCAGAAGCCTTTAATTTATAATTTTTTGGGGGAAAATACAAGCTAATTGTAAGTTCTTTCGAGCGTTGCATATTAACTTCCTCAACACAGAAAACTGTATAGTAAATGATAAAGATTTTACAACCTAAACTATCTATATATTAACAGATTTAAAGCAATTCATTGTATATACAAAGGAAGAAGTGATACTTAGTTTACTGTTAATGCAATAAGCAGCCAAAGGTGTTTCACTAGATTTTTGAGTGTACTTGTGGAGATTTGTGCTCATTCAGCCACAAGAGTGTTAGTAAAGTCAGGTAATGATGTAGGTGAGGTGAGGAGGCCTGGGGTGCACTCAGCGTTCCAATTTATCCCAAATGTGTTCTATAGGGCTGAGGTCAAGGCTCTATAGCAGACAACTCAAGATCTTTTACTCCAAACCATTAAAACCATATCTTCATAGAGATGACTTTGTACACAGGGATCATTCTGGGACAGATTTGGGTCTCCAAATGTTCTGCTAATTTATCCAGAAATCTAAAAACTATGAAAGAAAGAAAGAAAGAAAGAAAGAAAGAAAGAAAGAAAGAAAGAAAGAAAGAAAGAAAGAATTGAACTCTTCTCTTCTCTAATTTGGCTTCAGTTAGAAGTAGCTTTAAGTTTTTGACAACTGTCTTGCCAGTTACCTAAACCTATTTATACAATTGCTTTGTTAGTGTTTGTAATCATTTGTTGTTTTCAATGAAGCACTGTACAATACACAAACTGTTCAGCACTTTTCCCTTAAGGGTTTAAGTATCTCTTCAGCGTAATTGAAAATTTTCTAATGTTGTTGATTATTACGCTTGTGAAAAGCTATATGAAAGCAGCCAGCCTCTGTTTTACATAATATGTAGCCTCACTTTGTGGGGGGAAAAAAAAACAACAAAAAAAATGATGCATCAGAAACACAAAGAGGAAGAAAGACATAGCAAGCAGAGACAAAAAGTGGCACTGGAGAAGTTCAAAGTCAAATCCCAACACCAATCAAGAGAAGGGAGTCGGCACGGAGAAGATTAAAGGCAGAGTGAAGAGAAAGGTCAATGTTGAGATGATCACAAAGCGCCACATCAAGAGAGGCTCCCCACTAAGTATAGCATTACCTGGCACTACCACTGAGCATTAGAGTGCTACATCCACACCTCTTCTTACACACACACACACACACACACACACACACACACACACACACACACACACAAGGGAGAACAGCAACAAAATCCTACACCACACATTCACCTTAATACATAAAATAGAGTGGAAAGGGAAATAAGAGCTAGAATATCAATTAGATTTCATGTATGAGTAACAAGGTATTGGATTTAAAATACAATTTTAATTTCAGCTCTGTAGATCAAGATTTGTTTGTATCAGATTTTTTATCCGAAAGAAACATTAGGTGAAAATGTTGGAATATAGAAAATAGCCAATGTGCTTATACTGGGACTGTGCATCATCATCATCATCATCATCATCATCATCATCATCATTAGCAACGTCATTACAAATAGAGAGATTTATTATCGTTAACAATGTGCACATGCTTACTGAGCTCATCCAAGATAATCTCAAAATCAAAAACAAACAAATAAACAAACAGTAAAACAGTAACAAAATGTTCGGGGTTTTGAGATCCTACATTACTACAGAGCCTAAATTAAAAATGAATAGTGATCTCATATGCAAATATAATAATTTTATAATAAAATAAAGTGTATATAGTTTTCTACAGTGTATATATATATATATATATATATATATATATATATATATATATATATATATATATATATATATACTGTAGTTGAATTCACAAGTTGAATTTTTCTTGCTGAAACATCCAGATTATGTTTTCACATTCCACGTTTTCATGTTTTCCTGAACTCTGCCCTGACCGCACCCTCCAATCATTATTGCTGCTTTGTCATTTTTTAACGAATTACTTTATTCTTCATTGTACTTAGCACTTTCATCCTTATTTTCCATCTTATCTTTGCCTTGCGAAATGAAATAAAAATCAATAGAAATATTGATGCAAGTATGAGCAAGTATTTGACATTTAGCATAATAATGCACTACATAGGGAGTAAGAAGACTAGAGATATTCCATATTGGTATTTATGCTTAATACTCATGTATGTTGTAGTTTTGTTTATAACATTCAAATTGTATCAGTAGGTTGGAGCACTCAGTAGTAAATATCTCATGAGTTCAGTATGGTGTCTCCTTAATGGCTTTAATCCTTTAATGTTTTTGTAGATTACAACAGGATATATGTTAAATCCTGAAGGAAAAGGTTAAAGAACCAGTAATAAAACGCTATTGAAAATGCCCAAAAAAGACTTTACTATCATCTGCATGTGATTCAGCATTGGAGACAGATTGCATCATTCCTGCACTGGTGAAAAAGTATAAACCCCCTTCTAAACATTACCTCATTAAAAAAATACTGCTTTTACATTCCAAGGTGAATTCAAAAATACAGAAATACTTGCTTTTAATTGCACTGTAGTATCAAAAGTAAAAGTATTGATCTATGAAAATTATATTTTAATAATTGATGGAGTTCAGGGTCGCATTCTTCTGCACGTCATACCTTTATAAGGATAAGCTTTCTATTCCCACACAATCTCCCATTGGGTTACACTTATAGTCTCACTAGCACAATTTCTGTATTCACTTAAACTAGTCAGAAGCGGCATGTTTTTCTGAAATCTAGTGCAGTAAAAGGGAAATGATTACCCATTAAAAAGTCAAAATCTCCCAAACTGAAGCTACTGCAGTACAGCAGAATATTATACTTACACACAGTACAGCAACTTTATTACTGTCCACCACTGGCAACAAGTCTACGCCAACCAGGCATAACTTTTTGGCCACTGATCATGCATGACATTTTGACCACCTGTCTAATATTGTGTGGGTCCCCCTTTTGCTGCCAAAACAGTGACCTGTCGAACATCAACTGCATTAACTTCTTCAGCAATTTAAGCTACAGTAGCTCGTCTCTTGGATTGAACCACACAGGCCAAAATTCGCTCCCCACATGCATCAATGAGACTTTGCCACCTTGTATGTTGTACTTATTGACAGTCCTAACAAGAGCTAAGCAAAACTCCTACAGGGACTGCTTACAGTATTAACAAGACACAGGTGTGTGTAGTAAGTTAACAGGACGTGCCAAAGTGGGATAAAATGAGCCAAACAAGAGCTGACAATCTACCTAGGGGGTTATCCCATATGCTCAAGCCTGAAATTGTTTTTTTATAATCCAATATGACAAGTAACTGTATATATAACTGTAATTAAGAAAAAAAAACAGTATATATATATATTATAAAAAAATTCATCTGAAATGTGTACAAAATCTAAACTTTTCTGTACAGTCACACTACACGATTCTACTTAATAATTTGCAATTCATTGATTAGTGTAGTTCTAAGTCACTGGCAACCCAAAAGCAATCTATAAAACTTCAGAGTACCTGTTTAAAGGTTTCATTAATGATAGAGTTTTCTTTTAGTACATAGTCTACGTTTATTTTAATTACAATTATTTCACACAAACACACACACACACACACACACACACACACACACACACACACACACACACAGACAGCTACCTGTTGTCACAAATTAATCTGTGGTGCCTATAGGAACTTTTTAGATGTTACCAATCAGAAGAATATTTACTGTTTCTAGGACTAATATCAACCTACCAAATTCCATCATTATACCAGTTGCTAACTATGGTGTTTGTGGTGATGCAGACAGACATTTTGTGCTTCAGTGAGAAGTTTCTCTCTTTAAAGATCTATTACTATTTACTGTATGTACTGTATATTAGTATATCTAACTATAAATCATATACAATATTAAACCATTTCATTTCCTCTCACTGTTAGCAACAGGTCAAGATTATTTGAGGGCTAATCATGTGGTAATCAAGTCCCAGGTCCTGTAAAATAAGATTTTGACCACCTGCTTAACACATTTTTTGTACCAAAGATTTTACATTCATTTCTGAATCAAATTCATACAATGCATACACAAATACACATACACAAATCAAAGCATTCAGCTTAGCCTCAGAGAGAGCACATGGGTGGCAAACAAATAGAACCTCAAGCCATACAGAATTAATTTTATGCTTTATTTGCTTTAATGCACTACATCTGATTGGAACATGTATATCTGGCTGCTAAGAGCTCAATCTCTGTGGTAACTGTGATGTAGGTCTGCAGGGCATTATGGGACAAACCATGGTTTCTGAGCCATAAAGATGATGCAATAAACATTTGAGAGTAACAATGATCTGTCTAGTTTTTGAAATGTTATTTATAATGCTTGAACATTGGCCAGTCATGAATTCTGGCACACTGGAAATCTTTAGACATGCGGTTCAACTCATAACCATCCACTTGCAAGCTGAGAGCTTTAACCACTGAGCTATCACTCACTACCAAGCTCTTAAATAACAGCCTGGCATACAGCTATTGTATAACCACTATTCTAACTATATTACCTATAAAAAAGAAGACACACTTCACTGGTATGCCATGCTGAGCATTATTAGAGTCCCATCTCCCTCGGGACTCTATTATACACCAGGACCAAAAACATTTGTGCTGTCACTGTACTCAGCACAAAAAAGCTCATCTGAAAATACCAAAATCTATTAATACCAATGCCTCAATAAGACTTGCATGCAAAAAGCAATCCAGAAACAATCCATCATCATGAATAAAAGTCTAGTTATGTTTGGTGGAGCATATTATATTATTTCACATAAAATGATCAGGCATTTGTTGTGGAAAAAAAATATATATTTAAGTCAAGTCTACAGCAACACAGTAATGGTTGCCAAATCTGTCAAGTCAGAGGTCTGTCAAAGGCAAATCTCCATAACCACAAACACACACACACACACACACACACACACACACACACACACACACACACACACACACACACACACACACACTGCATTAAATATGAGACTCTCTCATAGCCAGCACTGGGGATTTGGTATTGATGCAGTACAAACACATGAAGGGGACCTGAACAGGATTAATGCAGTGAGTGTGTGCTGTTAGTACAAGGTGCCAGTAATGTGCCTGGCACATATCTAAGCTCTCTAACTCTCCGTACACTTTTTTTTAAAAAGAAATGTTATTTATCTTTTATTTTTTAAACAAGCTTGTATTGTTAATACTTAAAACAAATCACTCTCTGGCTGTGTTCACACTCTAGACTTTCTTTTATGCAACAGAATGACTAAGAACATAAGGGTGATTATACTGTGTGGGAAATAGCATACATTTGAAAAGTCAGCAAAAACTGAAAATGTGTTGAGCAGCAGCGAGTGTGTGAATGGGCTATGGCGCTGTCCGCCTGCTGTGGTGCTGAAATGCAGCATCATGTTCAGCCACTTTCATAAGGTCTCTTGAGTCTTGCAGCATTCTTCTGAGAGCGCAAAGTTTTTCTTCATGCACAAATAGAACTGAGATTATATAGCAATAGAAAACCCATAATAACATGCAAGATATTGATTTACTCTATAGAACATATATTTAAGAAAAAAGATTACATTTTTAATTTTTTTTACACACCATTGACACCATGGTTACTCAAACTGTATGCATAATTTAATGAAGTTAAATACATCACACATAAGATTTCTTGTGTACAAAGGTCTATATGAGCAGAAAGCAGGGCTGAGGGTTGACAGCAGGACTATGTAGGACCAAGTGTTTGTGTTTTGTTGTGGGTCTTATTGTTACTAACATTGTTTAAAACGATGGACTTAAAACAAATTGTCTATTTGAGTTACATATTCAGTTTTCAGTCTGATCAGTCAGAAAACCAGCCAGTGAATAAACCAAACCTAACTGAAGAGAAAGTACTTCAGGAAACAGACAGATGCAAAATTTATAACTGGGACATGTGTATTTTATTTTCGGTGGTCATTTTACAAACAAAGTATTGTGGTCAGGGATGCCTATATTTTTTATGTAACAATAAAAATCCTTATTTCTCTCTCTCTGACATTCCTCTACTCTCTCTCTCTCTCTTTAGTTAAACATGCTCATTGCTCATGAAGCACAAGTAACCCATGATCCTGTCTCTTTCTTCTCTTCAGATACACCTTATTCTTCCAGGCACCCTACCCCTGGATAGAGGTTTTTATTTTATTTTTTATTGGAGGCCTCTCTGAGCAGCTGGGGATGTTTCCACATGAACAGCCTAAAGATCCATGAAGTTACTGAGCAATTCAAGTACTATGAGGATGGATTTAATCTGTAATTAATATAAACAGTCTGCTGGAATGGCTCAGGACTGTGGTTTGCATGAACAGGTCTTCATTTAATCGCCTATCACTGACATATGATAGAATTATAATGACTGGACATTCAGTGCCACCCAAATGATAATGGACTCCATTTTAAATAAGTTAGTAAGTGCCTATATTGTCATATATTTGAGCACAGTAAATTTCTTTCTTCTCATAGCCTAGCTTGTCAGGAAGCTGGGGTCAGTGTGCAGGGTCAGCCATGATACAGCATCCATGAAGACGAATAGGGTTGAGGGACTTGCTCAAGTGCCCAACCGTGGCCTGGTGGGGCTGTGGCTTGAACCCTAAACTTCTGATCAGTAACCCAGAGCCTTAGTTAACCTTAGTTAATTCTGGTTCCTAGTTCCCCATGGTTCCTCTAAAGAGTGTGTTTCCTGCCAAGGTTTCTTCTTCATAGCATCTCAGGGAGTTTTTCCTTGCCATAGTCACCACTGGCTCACTCATTAGGGATAAACTTTTAAGGAAAAAACTTATAGTCACTAAACATTCACATTTTATAACTTATTTATCTCTGCTGTGGGACAATGTCCATTGTAAAAGATCTATACAAATAAAACTGTGTAAAATAACTGCTGAACAAAAACTGCGTCAAACTCCTACTATATCAATTCTTTTTTATCTCAGACTGAACCGGAAACGTGGCGGCGGAAGTGAAGTTTTAATAAACTCTCCCTCTGTTCGCGCGCTTTTTCCGTCAGTGTGCGCATGAACCGCTGCGTGCGTTACATTCACACACACACTCTCACATTCACACACATACACACACACTCGTACTTTCCCTCCCCTTCAGGAGCTTGAGCACCGCGTTGGCGCATCCCTGCGTGTTTTATTCCTGTCAGGTCCGGACTCGAGTAATTATTTGTTTGGGGATTTACATTTTCAGCATCATTTTGAGGAAGAGGGACAAAACATTTTTTTTTTGCCGAATCTATTTGCGCCCAGCCCTCACGCTCCCTCAGGTGTATTTCCGCCGGCTTTAGGTGCACCGACGTTGCGGCATTTGACTTCATCTTCACCGCGCAACCTGGGTTTTCTTTTGGGAAACACTTTATTTTTACCTGTTTTTTTTTCTCTCTTTTCTTTTTGGATTACACTCTGACATTTGAACCCTGACCCACTTCCGAGACTTTCTTATTTTCTCTTTCACCTGAGGAAGCCGAACAGAGGGCTCGGGTTGGTTTGCCCTGGTAAAGTGGGGTACCAAGTCTATTTCCGCCATGTGTTTGTTAGGAATTACCTGCGGAGAAAGACGAGTCCCGGTTGAAAGGGGAAAAGGCTGCTGAAACCTTCACTCCTTCTGCCTGGTTTTATTTGTTTGTTTATTTGTTTGTTTATTTGTTTTGCTGAAGAGAAAGCGGGCTGCCGGCGGATGGCTACAGCGCGCGGACGGATTGAGCGCGAGGACGCGGTCGCGTGGCCGAGAATGAGCGCGAGCTTCTGGGCTGCGCTGCTGCTCGCGAGCCTCCTGATCGCCTACTGCGGTAAGGTCACGGGTGCGCGCGCGCGAGGAGTCTGATCAGTGATGGGCTTCCTGTTAACTGTCTCTCTCTCTCTCCTTGTGTGTGTCTCTCCTGGTTGGTCTCTCTCTCTCTCTCTCTCTCTCTCTCTCTCTCTCTCTCTCTCTCCCTGTGTGTGTAACTCCCTCTCTCTGTGTTTTTCATTTTCAATATCTATCTATCTATCTATCTATCTATCTATCTATCTATCTATCTATCTATCTATCTATCTATCTATCTATCTATCTATCCATCCATCCATCCATTTATCCACTCTCTCTTTTAACTGCTTCTTTCCTGGTCACCTTTGCAAATTTAATATTTACCTTTCACTTGGTAATGTAAATATAATAATATCTGAGCTTTCTGAACACCTAACGAAACGGTCCCATGAAGCCAAACAGTACTTTTTTTTTTAAAGTCTGGGATTATTATGAAGACTATTTTTTCACTTGCCCTGGAAAAACCCTAAAAACATCTATGGCCTGGGACTGCTCCTGAGGTCATAGTTAAACGTTTAAGAGCTACCCTTATCTTTTGTGAGTGGACTTCACATATGCATTAGATGTTGTCTCAATGACTTGATGATGAGGCTGTTGGAAACCATGAGCTTTAATGAAATTCACATTCATGTACACCAGCTCAAACGCAATGTTCTTGAAATCAGATGTATGTGTTGAGTGTGAACTCTGCTAATTCGGTCTTTTTTACACTCAGGGCAGAAGCGTGGTGACAAAATGATTCAAAATTTACAACTGCTGGATTTATGTCAACTGATGGACATTTCCTGTAGCGCAATAAAGAAAAAATTCAAAATACTTCAGATTTAACAAAAGCTAAGTGGAAAATCCCAACAACAAGCACTTTTAGATGCAAAACGTATTTATGCAACGCTGTTATAAATCACATCCACACCACAAGCGTTGCCACACACCTATGAAGGTGAAGTGGGGCAAACTTCCCCTAGAGCTAAAGATGCAACAGGTAATGCTGGCGTGAGCAGTTTTCTTATTTCAGAACTCATTACCCAGATGGCTACTTTACTTGCAAGCACATGCACACCAACAGCATTGTATTTTGATATAGAATGCTTGCACTGATTTGGGATCGAATACACAGAAGTGGTGCAGTACAGTGAACTAACGTTGTACACATCTTCAGTAAATATTGACGTCAAAACTAGAATACAGCAATACGGGGGGGTCCGTATATTGTCACATGCAATACAGTGTATATTACTTTTATACATATTCTAGGATTTCATTATTAATTCATTATAAATTGCATATATAATGAAAATTTAACTCACCAGTGGGAGGATTTTTAATTTATTGATGCATTGAAAAAACTTTTAGTGGAAAAAGTGCAGGAAATTGGCATAGTAATCATTAAAAAATAAAAAAAAAACAACAACAAAAAAAAAACACCCAGCAGGACCACAAGGTCAATAAAATAGAATTAAAAAAATGTACGTTTTTATTCTTTCTGTACCAAATGATCCATCGCTCAATACCAGTCCGTGTGCTCGGTAGTTAACGAACCCCTAGTTTGCTGTGTATTAAGGTACTGACACATGGAAACACACACACACACACACACACACACACACACACACACACACACACACACACACACACACACCCCTGGAAGCACAAACTGAACATGGTCTGTAGTCGACAGCATATCTGACAAATATGGGGGTCTAATAATAACATTTATCGTTTCTTTTACTTTTTTTTTTACATACCAGGTTTTATTTATTTTTATTGGTTTGCTTTATTTATATAAATGTGAAATATTTTACATATTGTTTGTACCTGCTTGGGACTGTTGATTCTGTTACTGAATTAATAAATGCAGCACAAAGGGATGATTGTACTGAAAGCAGGGTTTTATTTATTTATTTTTTTTGTTACTGCTAGGTCCAGTAAGGAAAGAAGTTAGGCATTTTTTGCATTAATTAAGCCTTAATTCATAAAACATACAAATGCTGTGCAACTACTACAAAGAAATTGTGCAAATTGTTGCTAATCCAGGCCTGATTGTGTGCCATTGTGTTTGAATGTGTATAATCTGTGCTCTTGTTTTCTCTCCTTCTCTCCCTGATTGTTTAGTGCTTTGTATTTCTGCATGTTTTATTGTTTTTGCCTCTCAGTGGGTGATTGATCCTCCACTTGTGTTCAATCAATGGCCTGGCTGTTTGCTCTGGTCAGCAGTCTGAAGTATACACACCCGCTCTGTGTTGGTTTGCAGTTCCCTTTCGCTCCTCTCTGCTTTTTATTTAGAGCCTGCTGCTTGTTGCACTGGGAAAATCAGCGTCCCGAGCACCGCTGTGAGCTCTGAGCTTCTCCGAAAGTAATCGTTGCGATCTGCTCACTCTGACCACCACAAGAGTTTTCACCGAGTCACTGGAATGAGAGATCTCACTACCAGAGCTGTGTGCTGGTCATGGACACATTCATATTCACCACAAAAGGAGACATTTTTGCTCTAGTCATGACATGAACATAAGGCACACGTGTATACACACACACACACACACACACACACACACGTTCACATTAGCAGGCTGCCGAGAAACAAATGTCTTAATGAGGTCAGCATTTCCAGCTGTGACTCGTATGCTAGCTGTCTCTTGACATTAACATTTTGCTGCATAAATATGCCCTCATCCTAGCATCAGCAAACATAATGTTCAGGAGGCATGGAGTAAAGAAAGTGAGAGCGAGATGATCGATGACTCAGACTCCTGCTTAACTCTGTGCTAGAAGAATGTAGCCAAAGTTACATCACACTTCTTGCTTATCTCAGGTATGACTACACCAGGGGTTTTCAGCATTATTTTGGTAATTTGGACAAGAGGTGTTAATAAAGTATACAGAACTGCGTGCACTGGCTCCCTCCTCTGGATCGGAACCGATGTGCAGTTGTTTTGAACCCAGATACTGAACACTGTGACCTTCATGAGGAATGAAGCGCAGAAACCTTAGTGATTCAGTTTCAGAAATATGACGAGTTGCAAGTAGGGAGCAACTTAAGCTGAAGGTAGTTCGACAGAGCTTCAATTACATTATCAATTCGTAATATAGATATGTAGACCTATTGTCTTCAGCTTTAAATTAAGGTCTCGCAAGGACTACCTCAACACTGGTAGGTAGAAATGCAGCAATTGGAATTAATAGCAGAACTGGAGAAATCAAAGTCCCTCAGCAACAACTTTTTAACATCACGCTTGACAGTTTGTGCTGACTACAGAAAAATGTCAGAAAGATAAATTTATCTCAGATGTTTTGTCTAGACATGAGATTTGATCACAGAACAAGTCCGCTTTCAAACTGTACCTATTTAAGAAACAATTATTACTGGCAAAACTTTGAAGTGAATTCCAGAATAAGCATGAATGACAGTCCAGATCACATTACAGTAAGAAACGGAATAGATCTTTATATTAATTTAAAATAATATGAACTAATCTGCAGTTAGGTCTAATTTAAGTGATATGTCATGAGATACAGTACGTGTAACAATACACATATGGACAAAGGTTTGTAGACACCTGACCATACGATTGATGTGATTTATTTTTGTTTGGTTTTTTTAAATATCTAATTCCACATTTTGTTCCCACTATCTGTTATAGCAACCTCCACTCTTCTGTGAAGATGTTCCACTAGATTTTATTGTGCTTGTGGAGATTTGTGCTCATTCGGTTAGTAAAGTCAGTCTCTGATGTAGGAGGAGGTCTGCGGTGCAGTCAACGTTCCAATTTATGCCAAAGGTCTTTTACACAAATGCAGATTATTTAAAAACTAGATACACTATATTTCCAAAAGTATTGGGACACCTGACCTTTCCTGCTATATGGGGTTCTTTTCCAAACTGTTACCACAACACTGGAGGCACTCAGTTGTACAGGACATCTTTAGATGCGCTATAATAAAATGTTGCATTCACTTGAACTTGGAAACCCAAACCTGTTCCAGCATGGCAATACCCCTGTGCACAAAGTGAGCTCCTTGAAGATCTGGTTTACATGCTTTGGAGAGGAAGATCTTGAGTGTCCCGCTATAGAGCTCTGATCTCATCTCTACTGAACACCTTTGGGATGAATTGGAAAGCTGACTGCACCCCAGGCCTCCTCACCTACATCAGTACCTGCCTTCGTAATATACTTTTGGCTGATTAACACAAATATCGCATAAGCACACTCCAAAATCTAGTAGAACATCTTCCCAGAAGAGTGGAGGGAATTGTAAGAGAAAATCGGGACTAAATGTGGAATGCAATGCTCAAAAATCACATATTGTACTTATGAGCAGGTGACCCAATACTTTTGGAAATATAGTGTATATTCGTGTAAAAATACAAACTTAAGATTTTATTGTTAATATCACAGATTTAATTAGTTAAAATTTACAACCACTCAGATATTATTCATTTTTTCAGTGCAGGTGCATTGTCATGCTGGAAACAGGTTTGGTTCTCCTAGTTGAAGTGAAGTGAAGTGTGTGTGTGTGTGTGTGTGTGGTGTGTGTGTGTGTGTGTGTGTGTGTGTGTGTGTGTGTGTGTGTGTGTTTAATTTAATTCCAGCTAGCAATGTCTGATTCCAGCAAAATACTTTAGATACCAGATCTAAAATATAACTAGCTGACTAACCCTATAAAAAAAAGATTTATGCTACATTATCCAGCTTAAAAAGTGAGTTTTGCTTTTTAGTATCCATACAAAGGGATTTTTTTCTGTGTCTTCAGCTGAATAATTTTTACTTTACCCTCCAGAGTCTCAGTTCTGCTGTGTGCATATAATACCTGGTGTTGTCTTCTTCTGTTGTAGCCTTTCTGCCTCATGGTTTGATCTGAATGCTTTTCTGTTGAACACGGTTGTAAAGAGTGGTTACTCCAGACTTCCTGGCAACTCAAAGCAGTCTGGTCATTCTCCTGTGATCTCTCTCATCACCAGCTGCAGAACTACTGCTCACTGTATTTTTTTTTAACAGCCTAGCAGGTTATAGTGTGAAACCAAGAGATTGAATAAGGGGGAAAAAGGTACAATGGACATTAAAGGGTGAACATATGTCTATCCCCTACACACAAATACACTCCCTACCTCTGTGGATCAGTTGAATAACTATGTTATGTGTGGTAGTATTTCGAATCTATAGCCTTCTCCCTGTATAAAGACACGTCATGCCCGGTGCGATGTGCTCTACAAACACAGCTCTTCTCACACAGGTCGCTGCACTCCAGAATCAACAAAGAAATGAAACAGAAACAAAAAAAATTGGACAGCATAAAGAAACGTCTGGAACAGCGTTATTTAGCATTCAAAGCCTGCTACACACTTCCTTGCTTCTCATTTGTTTTTGGAGTTCTCCCTAAACGTCAGGAACATGAGCACACTGGTAGGTGAGTAAGCACGTATTAAAATATCTGTAGCATACACAAAATGGCCTGAGGGTGCTTAACTCTGGAGCAGCTACAACACAACTGTTGTCATCAGAGAGGGGCCTGAGTATGGATTTGGCCAGGGAGTATGAAGTGAGGCGTTTACTTAGTTAAAGGTAGTACTAGGAATGACTATTTCATCTGCTTTACGGGAGAGTACAGCAGACACCACCCACCACAGCATGCACAGCCTGGTTCTGTACCTCACAGATGGGACGAAGGTTATATATGCATTATTATGGATGTTGAGGCTGATAAATGATGAAATAATGAGAGATCCTTTTTTTTTTTGTATGCATGCATCAGCATAATGTCGAAAACGAGTGGAATGTCTCAGTGTCTTTGAGATTATCCGAATTCCCAGCAACACCATAACACACAATCAATTACTGCTGATCTTGCGGAGACACACCGAATGCGAATACGGCTGATGCAGCCGGCAGACGAAACGACTGTGAAACTCTGGCTTCTGTGTCGCTGCCTCTGAATGCAGCACTAACAGCCACAAGTCTTTTTTCTGAGGTAGAATTCAATAAGCACAGGTAGAATTCGATTGTCATGGACAAAGCCTCTTCCTTTTTGTTGGCTTATGCTTGTTTCTCCGTTTGTCAGCTGGAATCGTTCATGCCTAGGAGACATCTAATGAAAGCAAGCAGCCAATAGTGTGTCTACAGCCTGATGGAAGAAAACATGAAGGATATTTGGTGTCTATAAATAGCCTGATGTTCACATGTCGGTGCAGTTGTAGCAGTCCGAATAAAAGAAAAAGCAGAAATTGTCTTATTGTGGCTCAGTCATAAATAGTTATTAAGAAGAGCAGATTATTATTTAGCATCGGGAGAAATATGGTCTTTTAGTCCTCACCAAAGCTGTACTTAGTGTCAAACATTTAGGGCTTAAGAGGCCATGCTGAATATCTAATCAGCACACTAGCCAGAAGAATAAAAAAGCCTTCAAAGTCCTGTTAATTACAGTTGCATTTCATGTTATATCAGGCTTAAATTGACTGTAAATAGCGCTGAAATATTGGGATATTCGCATCTTTTCTGAACTGCAACAGTAGGCAAAAGCAGCTCCCGGGGCTCTCGTTCATTTAGCGAGAGTGCTACTTGGGCATTCTAAGCCGCCGCTGCCAGAGTTCCCGCGGGTACTGCTCATTTGCACTCTGTTAAAGTTTTTAAAGCTTCATTGGGGTCGATTAAGTGCGGTTTCACTGGATTAGGTGGAGACGGCAACGGCTTACTCGTCTTTCACTAAATTGCGGAGGTTCAGGTAATTTGGAGCGGTGCATTACTGCGATTTTTTATATCGATGGCAAGCTTGGGCCATTGCAGGAGAAATAGGCTTTCACTGATGGCCCATAAAGAGTCTAGAGCTCAAATAACTTTAGGTCTGAGGTTTATACTATTAGCAGAAGCTTCATTAATGCGGTCTGTAATGGCTGGTTAAATTCTAGAAAAAAAAAATGAAGTCATTTGATCTAGTAATTTAAGGTCACTTGCAAGTGGTATGCATAGCTACTGTTAGCACACAAACACACACACACACACACACATGCATGCACTGACCGAGAATTGACTACCAGTCTGGGTTCATTCTTATTTGATTTCAAGGTAAGGCTGTGAATCGTAATCAGTGCATGTTTCCCCCAGTCATGAATGTGAGGGTGCATATATGTTTGGGTGGGGAATTTGGCCAAACCTGATAGATAGGCAGAGACTTTGCTCGTTCTGACAAAGAACAAATGGAAAGACTTATTTATTAAAGAAAATTGCGATTGCCTGAAATGTATGCAGTGTTAAAGAGTTTTTCGGGCACTTGAACGCAAGCTTGCTCACGGGGCTCAGCAGAAAACGTCTTGAGCATAATTGAAAAGGAAATATGCAGAAATAAAAAAGACAAAGAGAAAAGCAGATGGATAGAAATGTGTAGTCCATTGATTGGCTGTCAGGAGAATAAAATGAGCTAATGCAATGTAGGAGCCAAATCACAGTGGAACAGGGGAAGAGAACGCTTCAGAGTAAATCTTCAGAGAAAGGAAAAAATATTGCATTAAAAGCGACAGAAACATTTATCTTTAAGTCAGAGGGTAAAAACGACCCAATATGGTGAAGCTATCCGGCCAGTGCATGTTGGGATGGAGTTCATATTGGTCCTTAAGTTAAAGGAAATCCAGCGAGTCTCAAATTAAATCGTTAATGCATACGATGAAATATAAATCTCTTTATATAAAATTGGTATGTGCTTTTTGATCATTTAGTCTCATTAGCTGTTATAATAACTTCCACTCTTCTGGAAAGATGTTCCACTAGATTTTTGAATGTGCTCATGGAGAATTGTGTTCATTCGGTCACTAAGATGTTAGTAAAGTATATACTGATGTAGGGTGCGGAGGTCTGGGGTGCAGTCATGCTCATGTTCAGCATGATATTGTGTCAATATTATAATATAATATGCACTTTTGCTTTCAAAGGAGATATTGTGTTGGATAATGTGCATCATAAAATATCTAATGGTGTTATAATAAAGAGCCACAATTTGAGCTGAAAGTCTCAAAGAAAGAAAAAAAAACAATGAAGAAACTAATTTATAGCATTTAAGAGTAAACAGTAGATCTGTCTACTATTAATAAGTAATGGTATATCATTTATATAATTAGAATAATTGTATACCACTATATGGACAGAAGTATTGGGACACCAACCTTTTTCAGCTGTATGTGGTTCTTCACAAAGCAAGCTGCTCTCAAGCTGTCTCTGCCTCTGTCATCTCTCTTCACAGACATAAATAAAACAACCCGAATCTCAGTGAAAACTTGCCTCAAAGACATAATAAATATATGTATAGGAAGCTACAAATGTCTACTTTTAAATAAACTGATTCAGATCGGTATCACCTAATTAACCGCACGTGTGGAAACGTAGCAAAAGTTCAGTTCGGTGTCCTGATGGTTACAGAATTCAAAACACTATAATTACTTTAAAACATTTACAAGAATATTTTGTCTTCATGCTCTATGTTGAGTTTGGTTTCACTAATAATAAACATAGAATTGCATAAAGCATCAATATTTGTCCATGCCCATGTTGATTAGAGTATTAAAAACTTAAAAAGTATTAATTTAAGGTACATTCAGAACAGATAAATATAAGTTTGTGATTAATCACAAGTTAACTCATGACAATCATGCTATTAATTGCGATAAAATATTTGCATTGATTGATAAACTGCATGGACAAACGCTTACAATTTTAAAAGCTTTAAAAACACATTTAGTTCCCGTTTACTGGTAATAAATAAATAAATAAATAAATAAATAAATAAATATATATATATATATATATATATATATATATATATATATATATATATATATATATATATATATATAATATTAACAAGCTAATAATATTAATAATCATTAAAAAGCTTGTAGGAAATGTGTTTGATGTCCTCACTAGCACCAGCCCCTCAACATTCAGATTATAGAACATAATGGTATAGTGAAATCCAAAGGCGTCTGTTTTTGAGATAAGAGTCTCATCCAGCATGAGTAGACAATGTTGACAATAACAGATGAATCACGCTGTTGGCTTTACACATCCTGCACTGCTGAGGTGAGAGGCCAACAATTACACTGGATGAAAAATGTCAGTGCCACAAAAAACATTAAAAGGGAATTGTTATTGCTAACAGTCTCTGTTCTATATCATCTTTATTCTAGCATTGAGCTAAGATTCAGTTAACTAAAGTGTGGTGGAGTTGGTAGTGAATTTCAAATATTTCTTATATGTTGCTTCTGTTTTGTTCTCAATGTGGAAAAGACATTAATAATAAAACCGTGAGCAAGAATAAGAAGTGTTAACACAGATAAAAAGACATATCTAGATGAACTAATGAGAATAATTTAAGAAAAGGGTTAGCTTAATAGTGTGTGAGGTCTACTGCATGCTGGGTAATTTTAGTAAGGTAATAAACTGTACCACTTTTCCTCTGAGCAAATTACACCTCAAGTTTGCAGACTTCCAGAAATTGGAATAATTATAATATATATATATATATATTATGTATATTTGTCCCCTGTATGCATTTAATTGGTTGTTTTTGTACTGATTTACTTTTTTTGTGTTTGGAATTGTTATTTTGAATCAGACTCACTTGCACAATGTACAAAGTATGAATTAAGATGCCAGCCATGATACTCAAATCTGGACCCAGTTTTAATGATCGGATGGTGTTTCAGAATAGGAAAAATGTATGAGGTAAACAATACCAAACATACTGTTTGAAATGGAAATGTGTAGCTTCCTGTGATCTTGTCGGCCTCAGTGAGTCTGGTCCTCAAACTGGATGATAACCAAATTATGTTCTTTTTTGATATTATTACATGTTTTGCACATCTTAGATCAGAGATGTGTTTTTTCCTTTCCACATTTTTAGGAAGTCATTTCTAAGAATTTTTGTTTTATTTATATATATATATATATATATATATATATATATATATATATATATATATATATATATATATAATTTATTTTTTTAACACATAACATGGACATAGCTTCCTATTAGCCAATAAAAATTGTTTGTAAACATTTTATGTAAAATACATTTATCATGATTTGTATTAACCAAAATTAGCCATCTGCTTATATCACCCTGTCCTTCACCCCAACAACACTAGAGTAACTTCTGTCCCACTAATGAGTAAAACTGCATCTTGAGAACTGCATTTATCATTTTAGATAAGACCATTGTTCATGCGTTGTAATGGGGACTTTGTACCTAACGGATTTTCAGTGTAAAAGGAATGAGTATGACGGAGTGGATAGACTACATAATACATAATAATCACCCTGGTAATTTAAAACAATAGGCAAGCTGTATTCTAATTAAAATAATCCTACAAATGTGTTCTAGATGAAATAACCTGTGCACGAGCAGGTTCTAGTTTGTTTAACAAAACCTCACAATGTATTGATGCAAATGGAACAAGAGTTCTTTATCCGGAAAAGCTCAGCAAGCTACACAAGCATGTACTGTTAATAAGATGTTCACCATTGTGTTTGAGTTATTCTAAATCAGAGACGATAAACAGTACACTTGATCTATATAAAAATGATTTGTATGAAAACAAATGTCATTCCTATGCACCTTTCTAGCACTCGTGTGATTGATCCTCAGACATTAAACATGAGTTTGTCATTTTTTAGTTGTTGTAAGATCAACAACAAAGCTAAATGTATATCGTACTATGAATGGTCTGTAAAAATACTCAATTCTGATTGGCTGTGTAGTGTGCATTCAAACCGTTAAATGTACCTGTAGTTTCAGTCAAGTCAATCACTGTTCTAAATAAATGTGCTGCCTTATAACAATTGTGACCATTATAACATACAGTCACATATACTGTACATACAAAGTAAGTGTATGTATGTATGTATATATATATATGTGTGTGTATAAATATGTCACAAATTATTCACACACAATTTCTTTCTCTCTCTCTCTCTCTCTCTCTCTCTCTCTCTCTCTCTCTCTCTCTCGCTCCCTCTTTCCTTCTCTCATTTTTTAATAAATGTATTCACCTCACATTATTTCATCTCTGTGTGAGATGTAAAGCAGGCTGAATTGTAGATCTAATGTACCATATATAAATAACTAACATAAAACAGTCTCTTTGTAACAGTCAGTAGGATTTCCTAAGAGAAGCTTCCAGATGGGAATTGAACTTTCTGGTTTCTTGGCAACATTACAAAGTGAATTTTTGTTTAATCTTACTTCAAGAAATTAAGGAGATAAGTGTTTATATCTGCTACACAACACTAGCTGTGACGATAAACTGATATAAAATATGTCATGTCTCTCTTTAACTTTTATTTTCTTTTTACATCGCTATCTGTTTATGTAATTTATGATCATGAGTTTGATCATACATTACATAAACAGATAGCGACGTAAAAAGGAAAAAAAAAGGGAAATGTAACTCGAAACAATGGAACCATATTTGAGAGTCTAATAAGGTATGAATTGAAAATAGGTGAGAACAATTGTAAAATTTAACCTTTGTCAAGACAGGAGTGGAGACAAACATTATTAAAAAATGGTGATAGAAACAAAAGCATAGGCACCATGCATGCTGATGAGGGGAATTTTTGACTCTGTGGCATAAGAGGAATAAAACATCTCTGTTTCTTTATGCCAGGCTGATTATAACTGCACATTTAATTCCTTACATAATTATTGTTGTTATGGCTTGTCAAGGAGCCCAAAAAGGTTCACACTTGCTGCTAAAACATTTTTCTTTGCTATTCTAATGTGAGTTGGGCCTCAGGGTTGAATATATATAGCAAAACCAATAACCACGACAGAAAAAACAAACAAACAATCAAACTAACAAACAAACAAATAAACAAAATGAATATAGGTATTATTATAAAGTGGTTATTTCTACTAGTGGATCGGGTCTGCAAATAGCTAATGATAGTGTAGCAACAGGTGCTACAGCTCAGTTGATACAGAAAACTATTTTATTTATAACTTATTATTTACAGCTTTTTGCCAATAACACAGACAAATTTGATTAGTCTAAACACTCATGGTAAAATTGCTAGGTTTTGTAATGAGGGGAAAAGAGGAAATCCAAGATGTTGGATCTTCCCATTTTTATACTGAATAATATACCAAGAAAATTTGTTAAAAAAATTATTGGGAAAAAAATAAAATACAAACTTTTTACAGAAGTGATCGCAAACCTTAAGCAACCCAGCACTCTGTCCTTAAAAAAAAAAACCTGATTAGCACATTCTGAATGAGAATTTTACTGCATACTTCCACAAAGGGATCTTCTGTGCACATCCCCCCACAAGGCTTTTCAGGTTTTTATTTGGATTTACAGATGGATTTTGACTTGGCCATTTCAAAACTTTGATCTTCATCTTTCAAAGCCATTTGTTTGTTGACTTGGATTTATGCATATTTGGAAACTTTGTTGTGATGAAGGGTGAATATTTTCTTCATCTTTGGCTGTCTTATAGCGGCCTGCAGATTTTTTGGCAAAATAGTTCGGCATTTGGAGCTATCCATGATTCTCGCTAACCTGAATTGAACCCCAGTGCCATTTGAAGAGAAGCATGATACTGCCACCATCGTGCTTCATCATACTGTAGGAATTTTGTTTTTGTGTTTTTTACCCAAATATATCTTTTAGAAATTTCACCAGAACATACATTTCCTCACATACTTTGTTGTTGGATTTTTTTTTTGGAAGAAAAAAGAGGGCGCACTAGAGAAGAACCCATATACAGTACGAGTACAGTACAACAGATTGTCAAATAAAGGACATGACCAGTGCTCAGCAGATACTCCCGCAACTCCTTAAATGCTGCTGTAAGTCTCTTGGCACCTTCACTGATAAAGATTTGTCTTGTCCTTTCATCAATTTTGAAGAGATGTCCTATTCTTGATAATGTCACAATGGTGCACCAAAGTCTCCACTTGTTGAGGACAGTCTTCACACTGTTCCATAGTGCAACTAATGTATTGTAAATGCTTTTATATTTCTTTTCTGATTTATATTTTTTCACAATAAGATACCATATGTGCTTTGTAAGCTCTTTGTGGACCATGGCTTTAGAAGTCAGATAGATCCGAAAAGATTTCAAGAAAACCTTATACAGGATCAGTTTAACTTTATTTGCATTTCCTCAGATTCGCTTCATTGTTAACAGCTGTATGATAATTACTTATGGACATGAGCTTTGAACACATTTTAACTCTTTTGGCTTTTTTTGGTGGCTGTTTCAGAATATTGGAAGTCCAAGGTCTGATTTGATTAATTTGGTTTTGTTTATCACACCGCACAAAAACTTTTTACCGGGCCTTGTTAACTTCATTTCCACTGTATCTCAACGTACTAATTATTTGCTTCGGATGCTTGAACTGTAGGGTTCTCTAGAGTACACATTTACACTCCTGACACACAGTTAATTGTTGTCTCTTGATGTGCACCTAATATTTACTCAGTAATTTAATGTAATGATCTTAGTTACTGTACAGTGGTGAAATAGTTATAGTAAATAAAGGACCACTGTACATTCGCATGCGTACCTGAACACACACACACACACACACACACACACACACACACACACACACACACACACACGGAGACAGCAGCCTGGGCTTTTAAACGGCATTTTCCACTCTGCGTCAGTGTGTGAGTGATTGAAGTGTGTGTCATGGTGATGCATGGAAGCTGAGCTCAGCTTTGGACACATGATGTGATGGATGTGTAACGCAGTGCATTCGAGTTCATAGGTGATTCACTCTCAGTTTTACAAACACACCCAGCTGAATGGATGAAAGAAGAGTGGAGTGAGAAAAGGATGTCCATGTGAGAAGGGATGGCTGGGGACGGGGAGAGAAAGGAAGAGAAGAGAAAGAGAAGAGAAAGGAAAAAGAAGAGAAGAGCAGAGAAAGGCAAGAGAAGAGTAAAGAACGGGAAGAGAGGAGAGGATAAAAGAAGGAAGAGAAGAGAATAGAAAGGGAAGAGAAGAAAAGAAGAAAGGGAAGATAAGAGAAAGAGAAGAAAGGAAGAGAAAGGAAAAGAAGAGAAGAGTAGAGAAAGTCAAGAAAGAGAAGAGAAGAGAAAGGAAGAGAAGATAAAAGAAGGAAGAGAAGAAAATAGAAAGGAAGAGAAGAGAATAGAATAGAATAGAGAGGGAAGAGAAGAGAAAGGGAAGAGAAGAGAAAGAGAAGAGAAAAGAGAAGAGAAAGGAAAAAGAAGAGAAGAGAAAAGAAAGGGAAGAGAAGAGAAGTAGTGCTGGAGAAATAAAGGCAGTAAAGCATAAATTATTGGAGCTGGTTGTGAGAGAATCTGCTGGAAATGAAGCCTGAAGGTATTTATTCTGCTGCAGCAGTGTAATTTCACCTGATACATTTCTACACCTGAAACATGGCTTTGTTAAGTCTGACTGGCAGCTCAGCCCTCCTCTTCCTGTCTCCATCATGCTTCTTTCTATTTTGTCTTCCTTTCCTGCTTTTTCTCTATTCCTACATTCTATTTCCTCTATTTGTTATTTCTTCTCATTCTCTGTTTTGTTTCTTCCTTCTATTTCCTTTTTCTTCTCTTTGGTCCTTATTCTTTTCCTTCCTGCTTTTCTCCTCTGCATGGTTTCCTCCTTCTGTTCCACTTCACCCTATATCCCTTCTTTTTCCTCTTCCTTTTCTGTATTTATCAAATATTCCTCCATATTTATCATTAATTTTTTATTTTAGTTCACTTAATTTCGTCTTCTGTTTCGCTAATCTTTCTTCCCTTTACTTTTGAAAATCCAAATTTTCTTTCCATTTCTCCCTCTCTTTTTCCTCCTGTTTATTCAAAACACTTCTTGTGCTTCCCTTTTATTTCCTTATTGGTTGTTTTCCTAATTTTCATCTCAACATTTCTTCTTTGTTATTTTCCTGTTTATCCTCCTTATGCGTTTTAATAACTTTTTATCTATTACCTCATCTATCTGTTTTCATGCTTCTGCCCATTAATTATATCTTCTCTTTTTATTTATTTACATTTGATGTACTTCTTTATTTCTCCCTCCTATTAAAAACACTATTTTTTCCCCACTCTACCTCATGTTTTCCACCCTGTTTCCTCCCTCTCACCTTTTTCGTTTTTCCTTTTTCCTTTCTTTTCTCTGTCTTTAATTTTACTTTTCTCTTTCTTCTCTTTTCCCTCACGCCTTCTTCCTATTGCCTCTCTCAAACCTCAATTTACATCTTTCTCTTTTGATCATTCTCTTGTTTGATTCCACTTCCTCCTCCTCTTCCTCTCCCTTTCTTTCAGATTTTCTCCCAAATCTTCCTTACTCTTTCTGTCCTTTCTACTTTCACCTTCACTTCCCATTTCCTTAAGTTCCTCCTCAGCGTTCAGTGCCTCCTGCGTTTTCTTTATCTTTCCCTTTCCTTCCTCTAGGGATGCATATTTCAGCACTATTTGCACAATTTCTTTCTCTCTTTCCACTCACAGTTTTCTTTCTCCTTCTTTTCTTAGTCCCTACTTTCTTTTTTTTCCCCCTCTCAAATTTCCCTTGCTCTTTCTTTCTCATCCCTGTCTCTCTCACCCTTTTTCTCAGGCTCTGTTTTCCATTTCTATTTCTCTTCCCTTTTCTGTGCCACATCGTCTCCCTCTCCTTTCCCCTCTCTTTTGTCTCCCCATATTCTCACTCCTTTGTCTTTCTTCCCTTCTTTCCCTATAAGTGATAAAGCACTCCGATGAGAGTAACATGTGAATTATAAGAAGGGCACATTGGGGTTGAAATATTCATTATATTACAACAACAGGGATCTTGTTAAAGCGTGTTTTATGACACTGCCTGGAAAATTAATACACCAAGCACAATTTAATAGAATCTCACTGCCTTGGCTACAGCAGTCTTTGTCCTGCAGCTTAATTCTTCAACATTGTATAGAGTGAAAGAAACCGTTCAGAAAGTTCTGTCTTTCAAACATGCCTTGTGACTAGAGGTGTTATTTTCAATCATTCTTGGGGGAAACATATACAATGTTCTGACAGAATCCCAATAATCAATCCATTATGTTTTTTCTCAGCTAAATATCTTAACTGTTTTTGTAATGATTAAGTCAGGCTTCAGCAATCTGAGTCGTTCCTGCAGCTCGCGTTGTGTAGCACAATACCTAAAGATAAGTGGAAATATAATGACCTGATTTGTCAATGCCATGGTAGTCTTTTATTCAGGAATCATTCATCATGTTTTTTATAATGCTGTTTTTATATATATATATATATATATATATATATATATATATATATATATATATATATATATATGTATGTATCTATATATAGATTGGTATATCTAGATATATCTATGTGTTAATTTATATAAACAATTATATCAGTTAGGGGTGTAACAGTACTCAAAATCCATGGTTCGGTACATACCTTGGAATTTAAGTTCTGATTTGGTTGAACTTCTGTACAGTAACGGTACAGGGGGAGAAAAACAAAACATAAAAGTGCTTTTCGCTTTTATTAATGCCATTTAATATTATTACCATTTGTCAATTTTAACTGTTTACATTTCTTTTTACAATTTTAAATAAAATGCTCGGTTTAAATAGAAATTCTATGTCAAAAACAATATAAAATAAATTAAATTCATGCTATACACTTTTTTAATTATATTGATCAAATTTATTATATTGATCAAAATGAGTTCCTTCACTTTTCTGGGATGATGTTAGAGTGTTCTTGTGGAGATTTGTGCTCATTCAGCCACAAGTGTATTAGTAAAGCAGGGTACTGATGTAGGATGAGGAGGCCTCGGGTGCATTCAGCATTCTGATTCATTCCAAAGATATTCAATAGGGTTGAGATCAAAACTCTTGAGGTCAGAGCTCTACAGCAGGCCACTCAAGATTTCCCACTTCAACCCATGTAAACCATATCTTCATGGAACTAGCTTTGTGCACAGAGGTATTGTCATGCAAAAGGTTTGAAACAGGTTTGGGTCTTCTAGTTAAACAGAAGGGAAAATGTAACACTACGGCATTCAAAGACATTCTATAAAATTGTGTGCCTCCGACTTTGTGGTAACAGTTTGGGTCAGGTGTTTAAATACTTTTGTCCATATGGTACAAAGGTGGCAAAAGTACACAGATCCTTCACTCAAGTAGAAGTACAGATACTCATGTTTTAAAAGACTCTGGTAAAAGTTGAAGTACTGACTAAATTTTTTCACTCAAGTGAAAGTAAAGAGGTTTGGGCTCTGACATGTACTTAAGTAAAAAGTAGTCATTACTACTACCTGTTTAAGTGTCACACTGGAACTGTATCCAGGCTGAACACCCACCATATGGAACACAGGCAGAGAAAAGATCATGATGATCAGGTGATTAGGAATGTTTCAGTCCTCACTCATGTTTACATCACTGACTCCCTCTGTCTCATCCATGTTAGCCATACTGCTTGTTGCCTTCTGCCTTGTTTGTTGTTATCTTTGTAAACTAGCCTGCACCTGTGGTGTGTGAGAGCCAGGAAATGATACACCAGTGGTAGATTGAAAAAGCCGCACAACGTACAAATACTTCATTACGTCCCACCTCTGATATGATATATGTTCAATACACTGTATGTCTCATCAAATAAGTCAATCAAATACTGCAAAACATTTCATTAGCATTTTGTTTGCAATATATTCATCATAATCAGCATATTTATCAAATTGCAGTCACCCACATATTTAAATATATCCGGACAGGGATGCAGTGTAACAAAAACATTCAAGGCTTCCGTTTTAACCCCCGAGATCATTAATATTAATGGAGGCTGTTTTGACATCTGCTGTCATCAGTGTTAGTCAGGTGGAGAGGAGAATAAGGCTGTTGTTCTCTGATAATTCCTTCCTACGCACAGGACAGATGTCAGAACGGTAATTAACAAATCCTCCGGCACTTTTGCGGAATATTTTAAAGATTCTCATTGAAGGATTGTGGGCCATTGCATTCATGCCCCTACTTAATATGTAAAGTCATGCCAGGCAGAAAAAAAAGAGTAAAAGAAGAAGAAGCAGAACAGTCAAATAATGAACAGAGACCTTGGCAGAGGAAACGGAAATAGAATTTCTGGGCTTGATTGGTGCCACTGACAGGCTTTTGTATCTAATCTGTAATTTCCATACCAAGGTGAAGGATGGTTCCTGCATATTTACAAAGCGAAACAGAAAAGAATAGAGTGCATTCAATGGCAGCATTAAGGCATATGTGTTTAAAAATAAACAGAAATTAAATCACTTTTTGTTTTTTGCCAAAAAGGTTGTAATCTGTCTGAGAAGCTATGCTGTGATATACTGTAGCAAACAATGAAAGTTTCTTCTGCAAGTCTCATATTAATATTCATACACTAGTTCAGATATTTTAGTTTTTTTTTATAGTAACACTTTAAGCTTCATAAGATAGAAGCCTAATAAAAGATTTATTAAAAAAGCATTTTCATTAAAAAAAAGAAAAAATACAAAAAAACTCAAACTATAGAATTCTTTTTTTTTTTTTTTGAAGGAGCATTTTTTCACAATCATTTCTTACAGTTTTTATTTGCTTCCTGAGTGTCAAACATAGAAGCTGGTGAGGAAACAACAGCTGCTGATGTGTAACTGATAACAGGTGCTAACTTCATTTGCTGATGCATTTTCTTGATCTCTTGATAAGGTCACATGGGTGTTTATGATGAGTGATATTTAGATTTACATTTAATGAAGTATATAAATTAGCACTATATATATAAACTTTTGTTTTGAGTGCTAATTTAAATACTTCGTTAAATATAAATCTAAAGTCAAAACAGATGTCAAGCAGTATGATTACCGTAGATGAGACAGAGGGAGTCAGTGATGTAAACATGACTGAGGAGAGAAACATTCCTGATCACCTGATCATCATGATCTTTTCTCTGCTTGTGTTCTATATGGTGGATTTTCAGCCTGGATACATTCATTAGTTAAAAAAATTTTAAATTAATTTTGTTTTATTATATTCATATGTTGTGAGATACAGTTCTAGTGTGACACTTAAACAGGTAGTAGTAATGACTACTTTTTACTTAAGTACATGTCAGAGCCCAAACTTCTTTACTTTAACTTGAGTGAAAAAGTGTAGTCAGTACTTCAACCTTTACCAAAATCTTTTAAAACATCAGTATCTGTACTTCTAGTTGAGTGAAGGATCTGTGTACTTTTGCCACTTCTGTACCATATGGACAAAAGAATTGGACCCAAAATTCCACCATGTCAGAGGCACACAATTTCATAGAATGTCTTTAAATGCTGTAGCGTTTCCTTTTTGTTTAACTAGAAGACCCAAACCTGTTTCAAACCTTTTGCATGACAATGCCCCTGTGCACAAAGCTAGTTCCATGAAGATATGGTTTACATGGGTTAAAGTGGAAAATCTTGAGTGGCCTGCTGTAGAGCTCTGACCTCAAGAGTTTTGATCTCAACCCTAATGAATCAGAATGCTGACTGCACCCGAGGCCTCCTCATCCTACATCAGTATCCTGCTTTACTAATACCCTTGTACCTGAATGAGCACAAATCTCCACAAGACCACTCCAACATCATCCCAGAAAAGTGGAGGAACTCAATTTGAACAATATAATAAATTTGATCTACATACGTGAACTATCAGATGCACACAGTTTGCTTGGCTCACTGCGACAGTGGAGAGAGTAACTCCTTCACAATTTGCATCCAGAAAGACTGGCTAGCTTTGCTCCCTTGACTCCTGGCAATTATCAGGAGTTACACATCATGAACGATCTCTGAATTTCTTTTTATGTTGCACAACACTGGAGCTCTTAATAATGAACAAATGACAAATTACAAGATCCCACTAGTTTTCATTTATGCATATTTATATACTGGGGTTAAAAAATGCAGCACATGTAGAGATGTATGACTTGCATCACCTGCATCATCTGATGTGAAATGAACTGCAACCGAAATTCACTCAGGAGCACTGAGGGGCATAAAGACGTTATCCTGTGGGAGCAAATGACCGAATCACAGGAAAGCTTTTTCTCTCTATGTGGTAGAAAAAAAATAACAGGGTTCAGCCACAGATCTAATGCACACATTATTCAGTAGGCATCTATTAAAAGAAAGCTAGATGAGATTTATTGCCCAGGTTTAACAGTATGGTAAAATAGCACATTAAGCAGATGATATCGCAGTGTATGAAATGATTATGCACGCTTGCAGAAAAAAAAAAGTAGAGGAGGCCTGCTTAATTAAATGCAAGGTCCTGGATATACATCACTGGTTCCCTTGCACAGGCCACTTAACCAAACCACATGAGCAAGCTGAGCTTGAGAGTTACCCCACTTCTTCTCACTTAATTTATCACAACTATTCTTCATAATGTATATCAGAGGTGGGGAAGGCTAAGCTCGATTTATGTATGTTTTCTGTTCTGTGCATCTACGTACAAGATCTGAATCTATTGTGTATAAACTTGTAACAATAAGCACTGCATGTTTCTGGCCAAAAATGACTGATCCTCCATAGACTTTCTGGTGTGCAGAAGGCTTAGACTGTAGGGCTGCTAATTGACTGACTGGGATGCAGGTCGCCCTCTGGGGCCGACTGGAGCACACTGGATTTTGAGGACATTCCAAGATGGAACAATGCTAACACCCTGGTCCAATTAAACAAGAATAGATCCTGGCATATGACATGACTTTTGCTGAAGATGAAATCGCTGCCTATTTCCCCGGTCACTCTCCTTCTCGCCAGTTGCTCCTTGCTAAAAGGAGCAAACCACTCGGACTCCGATGGCTCCTCATCCGTTTTCCACTGTTACCACCCTCACTGGGATAATTCAAACTCGAATCAAATCCTCACACTCTTTTAACATTCTAGTCCCGTGGGCCACAATAGCTTTTTATTTAACGGCATTGGTTCTTGAAAAGTAGAGACTGGGGAAAAGTGCAGAGGATATTGCTGAGAATACCAGTTATATCAGCTCAAGGCCAATGCAGCTCACAAAAGAAGAAATAAATAAATAAACCAATGATACGAGTGTCCTATGCCATGCATGCTTGTTTATACCGGTGCGATAGTGTGCGCTTTTATATCTTTTTAAAAATAAATACAACTAGAAACCCTGTAAACCCGTATACCCTGCAGCCTAAGAAAGAGCCCCGTGGTTTCAATTTGCTGGGGATTTGTAGCAGGAGACATTTTTGCCACTGATTTTATTTCTTTTTGGAGCCATGGGATCCTTGTGAAGCAGCAAGCCTATTGCGTTGCCATCCTGTTCTATCCCACTCACTTTGCCTGCCATAATCAAGTTAGAGTGTATATTTTCAGCCGTACGAAAGTGGATCTCATTCGTAGTCGTTTTTTTGGTATATTGAAGAAAGCTGCTCAAGGCTGGACCGTACCTCAAATCGCCCATTACATATTCATGAATTAATTGATACCATTTTATCCATGATGTGCTCAAGTAATTTCTTTTTTGGATACTTGATACCAAATCTGGAAAACAAAATGAGCAACCTACTTATTTTTTTGTTGACTGCTGCTCTGTGCTGCTGAAATGAACTCCACAAGCTATGCTATTGCATGTAAACAGTATATGAACTAGTAATATATCAATAACAAAAAAATTGTGTGCAGACCCTTTTCAGTGCTCACTGAACTGAAGTGTGTGTCATGTGTGACAATTTATCTGCACTCTTGCTCCACTGCCTCACACTGGCGAATTTTTCTGCAATTTACAGCTTCATGTATTCACTTTTTTATGGAATACACATACTGATAATGTGCTGCATGCTTAGGTCATTTAGCTGGTGGTGATCTGTTTCAGGAGAGACATGAGCTAAAAACACAGAAAAAAAAAATACAAGTTCCAAGACAACTGAACTCAGTTGTCAACTGCTGGTGAGAGTATGGAATCTCATAAGGTGGGAGATGTATTATCCTGGTAGCATCCCAACATACATTATCATGCTGCATACAATATATCCTGCTATGTTTGCCTGTCTCGTGAAAATGACAATATTTGTACTATATTGTCGGATCACTATTGTCATCATAAAATCGAAAGATTGTAAGTCGAACCATCATAACTCTGGGACTACCTGTAGAAGTATACAAATATAGGGAAGATGTCAATGAATATGAAGTATTGAAAGGATAGCTGACAACAGTAGTACTAGTATCAGTGCAGCTATAGTTTAGCTTATGTATTATGTAATGCTAATGGTAAAAAATTAGGCCATTTAAGTTTAACTTAAAACTTGTATTTTTCCCATACAACCATATCTGCAAATATATTACATAAAAGCAGAATACAAGCAAAGTATAGCAATGTTTTTTTTTTTAAATCACATTTTATTGATTTTTAGCTGCTACAAAGCTAGTCAGCTAGCACCACTGTGAGCATGGAGACTGAGGTGACAAGTGATGACAGATGAAGCACTAGAGATTAACAGCAGGAGGAGAAAAAGAAGGTTGACTCTGTTTTTAAATGTCATCTGCACTTCCACTTCTTTCAGACATCGATCCAAAATACCTGAGCATGTCACAGATCTGTTGAGGTGTTTATATAGCATATTTGCTTATCATCCCCCTGAAATTACTTCCTGGCACCAACAATGTGAATGAGAAAATGATTGTTGACCACAATGCTGTTTTTTTTTTAGCTAAAAAAATGGTGGCGCTAGAGTGCTGTGCTATGATGCTGTTTACAGGTGAAGGCTTAACTGAAATGATGTGAAATGAGTTTCCCTAAAAAAGTGCGTCGGTCAGCAGTGTCTAATTTTAGCACAGAGCATTGTAGTCTGAAGTATTAACTCTGGGATTTCTAAGAGGAGAATAATTCCCGTCAGGCAGCAAGTTCTCTTTGGTGAAATGCAGAGCTGCACACTAATCCTCTTTGTCTTTTGTTTTCACAAACTCCATTAAAAAGACACTATACTTCAAACTTCTGTATTCTGAAAATCTCTGTTTAAAAAAACGGTCCCCGAAGTTCTCATTAGAGCGGCGTAAATGCCATTAATTGTTATCACAACATTGATCAAAAGGACATTTTGTGGAGATTTAATTGCCACAAAAAGACAAATATAGGCCGTAAGGCTTATTTATGATTAGTATATTTATTTCAATTTCTATGTATCTTTGCCTGCCTGTCTCATTTCTGCCCTGCTACTGCTAACTGATGTCTGGAGTTTATGGCTTGACATCTGGTTGAGAATAGTCAGATGAGTTTTGCATGTCAATGCCAGAAAGTCAGGTGAATAAGTTCATCTTGATTTAAAACAGTATAATAACCTCATTTCATGTCTTGTACATTAGAATTGTTATTCCAAACGACCATTAAGAAGCAGCACATTAAGTTTGAATACCCTATGATTTTTGTTTTTAAGTGGCCAGCAGAACACAGTTCATCTAGTTGAATCTGAATGCAGCTGCATAGCTCTTTTAGATCAGGTCAGACAGCATAAGATAAGATGTACTAGCTCTTAGTTAATCATAGTCTTCCCCTTAAGCAAAAACATCTTTTCTCTCCAACATTACATTTCAAGTTATTTCCCTGTCACGCACTAATGAATGTCCTCTCTAGCTGATATCCACAGTGTCATTATAGCAGCACGGAATTTACTAAAAAGGACCCAACAGCCACCCAAAGCCATGCTGTGCAAGGCTATTAGAGGTTTTCCTCTTGACAAGATTTCATGCTTGCTGCCTGGTACCTTGGCCTTTGATGTGGCAGGGTGGAGTGGCCCCACAGATGGTCAAACTGATTTCCTTTTCTGGGGTTCCTCTGATCCTCCAGCCCTCTATGCCACTGCCCTGGCCTTTGATAAACACTCAGCATGAATCTCCCAGGAAGCACCTGGCCTTGTGTTGATAAAGGAGCAGTTGGGAAGTCCCAGCATGCATCCAGAGAGGGCTAGTGAAGAGAGGTGGATGACAGTGAGTAAATGCGAGCAGTCTGGCATACCAGGACGCATCCTTGATGTGTCCCGTCAATCCTCAAAGGATGGGCTTGAGCGAACCACCCTCCTAGCTTCTCCAAAATTAGACCAGGAGAATTGATTACATGCCTTTTTGAGTCCAGCCGAGAAGTGAGAACAGGGCTGGGCTTTTATCGAATCCTTCAAGTCCATTCTGACATGTCGGGGGAGCTTCATCAAAGTTATTCGCTGGACCCACTCGAATGCAAGCCGCTTCACGATCTTGACTTTCTGGTGCTCTTGCAGGAGGGATATTGCCTTGCTGGAGTTGCCGCTCATCAATTAACTCACCTGTCAGAACCGGCTTACTTTTCCCCAGCGCACAGTTGAGGTGCTCTCATGCAGACCGATGAGGATGAAGATGACAGAGGAGGGCTGCATGCATGCAGGGAGTGGCTGCTTACAGATGAGACATCATTCAAAGCTCTTTTACAACTGCTTTCATGATCTCCATTTTATCTCAAATGCGTTTTCAGCCTAATTTACAAGCGCAATTACAACCAGGTGCTGGCTGAACCTGAAGACTACCTAGAAAAGATTACCACACTTTTAAAAGCTACTAACTGATGCTGATGAGTTTATGCATTCACACCACCCATCAACCATGAGTAAGGAAAGAATAAACTGAGAATCACAGGGGAAAGGGACCTGGAGGGAAGGTAATATGTGTCTTTGTTCTTGCAGTGCACAGAATTATTTATGCATGAGCAGTCATGAGCAACACAGTTGGCTGTAGCACTAGGATACATTTCAGTCAGTGATATTTAAAGATGAGATCACTTTCAGATAAAACCTTTACAATGCTTAAGACAGTGAATGTCGAAGCAGAATTATGCACAGCGATACTTTTCAGCTCGTTAAGACTTACTTCGATCACCTCACAACTTACGCATCCTATCTCTTATCTGTCTTATTTTTTTTTACAATAGCTTTGTGTTTAAATCATGGCTCTGAAGGGGCTCATTGTTCTTTCTTCCTCTACACTCTCGAAGACAGAGGTGATCAGGTGGTGTGATGCCCACCAGGCATTTTGCATCCCTTAGCACAGATGGAGATGACTCTCATCTCCACTTCTGTGTCCCTGCCAGGCCTCACAAGAGCAGAGCACCCAGGACAAATCTGCATGCAAATGTCTTTTCAGGTCGAACTTTATACATCAGCACATTCCTTACCTTTCATTTTTTATGTTTTTTTTTATTTTTTACAGTTCCTAGTCGTAAATAAATAAATAAATCAATAAATAGAAAAAAGTCCAAAAAGGACTGTGCATATATACTGTATATATTCAGCATGGAAAAAAAACAACTGTGATGAAAATGTCAATTGATGCATAGTTTTGTGAAAACAGAAGTAATTATGCACTGAATTGGCCTCTAGATGAAAACATAACATATCTGGGCTCATGATGATGATGATGCTGCTGGAAAGCAACATTATTACATGCCAAGGCAACATCCCTTCGTATACTCGTTGCTGGCAATAAGGGGAGTGGGTGTAGAGTGCATAAAGGGAACACGATGCACATGTTAACTCCTCTGCAAACTCTGAGATGATAGGAGCTCTCATTTGTGTCTTTGGCCCACTGGAGCACTGGGCATGAGAAATGGAAATTGCTGGTTGATGAAACTCTGATGGTGATTGGGGAGACAGTTGCTGTTTCAATTAGAGCCTACAGCATTTATATATATATATATATATATATATATATATATATATATATATATATATATATATATATATATATACACACACACACACACACACACACACACACACACACACACACACAAGGGGAAGCTCAGTTACGATGTTGGACTGATCTGAAGTTTGTGAGTTTAAATCTGTTTAACAGTAACCTGCTACTGCTGGGCCCTTGAGCAAGGCCCTTCAACTTCAATTGTATTAATGGGATAATTGTAAGTCGCTCTGGATAAGTAAGGCTGTAAACGTACATATCAAACATTGCAGTAGAGTAGTGTTTGCATTTGGTTTGTGGATTTCAATGTGTTCAAGTTTCTTGTGTCTAGAATCAACTGTGGGTTTTTGAGATCAGATTGCACTATGTAATAGCTATCTACACTAATCACCATACCAACAAGATGCCATTTCTTAGATATATTGTGGGCACAATGCGAGTTTAATAGAAGGTATTATTATTGTATTTTCTATGTTATGACACCTTTGAATCGCTGGTCTTGGAAACACTGCAAAAATCAACTGGATTTTGAATGTTCACATTCCCAACCTGCTATATTTTCCTCCAGCCTAATGCAGCCTAATCAATAATCCAACTAACAGATTAATCCCAATAAACAGCATTCATATCATAATCGAGTTAAATTTCTATCCACACAAATGAGATGTGTTATCTTTTCAACTTAAATAGAAGACTGATAGCCATGTAAAAACTTTTTATGTTTTATTACTTTCCTTAGAAGAATCTCCACTTGTATGCTGTTTGAGCGTGTGTTTGGGTCACAAGGCGCTCTTTTAAATCGCCTTTGTAATAAAATACAGTTTGTGTTACAGATTTGATTCTATTTAATATGAAAAACTTGGATTGGTATCAAACTAACATTTTGACCTCAGTGAAGTTGGCTCAGCTTTTGATATCGACGTTCAGTGAGGATGCACAACTTGCCCATAGAAAAAAACTCTTCTTGTTCAGTTATTCACAGAGAATGGCTTTTAATATTGGTAACTTTAGAAGATAAATGAAAGGATTATACCATTGGATAATGTGATGCATTTTGTTTTATTTGCAACAACCAGAGAGATTGCTACTGAATCTCCATCAAATATGAAATGCTGAAGAACTTTTATTGCGGTCATAAACTCTACTTCTCCCTGTCCGTTCGATAATCACACTTTGATGACGTTTTGCTGAGACGGAAATAATGTAAGACTCATTAAAAACACTGGCACTGTGATTAAAATGCTGAATATGCTGAAGACACTAAGCCTCACTTTCTGGGTGCGCATAACTTTGGATTGGATTACACGTAATGTGCATAGAATTGGAGATTGTCTACCCATTTTTGGATACATATAAACAATTTATATTCCGAATCTGCAATGAAACTGAATTTATACAGACTGGTGAATATCTTTGCATGCAAACATAACCAGTGTTGCATCAGACCGCTCTGTGAACAGTAAACAGAGACGATGACTTTGAAAAATAAAACATTATTGTAATCCCCCCCCGCTGAAACATGATAGGACCTTATTGTTTTTTTAAGTTTGATTCATGTTTTCTATCATGCCGAATGTACAAGCAGAAAGCTCACATTTCCCTCTTTTTTAGATACAGAGTGTGCCGCAATGCTATTCGGGATTGTCCTATTTCTCTTTAACCCATGGGTATTAAAGAAAGTAGTATAAGTACAAGGGAGGAAATATGAGCTATAGGTTGAGCACTTAATTGCAAAATGGGATTCAGGCAACTTTGAAAGACTCCTAATTTGCTTTTTTACAAGACTTAAGATTTTATTTTTTTTAAATTGACAAATGATTACAAGGCATGAGGTGCTCTTTAAAGTCTCAAAAAAAAAAAATCTTCTTGGTTATATGAATGTCTGACTTTAATGTATACCTTCCCTTAAATTACTGTGAATCTTATTAGAGCAATGTACTCTACAACACAAGCTCAGAAATCAAAAACTGTTTACGTACAAAACACTAAACTTTCTTTCAGCTTCTCCCGTTAGGGGTCGCCACAGCGGATCCTCCACACGTTTTGATTTGGCACATGTTTTACGCTGGATGCCCTTCCAAACGCAACCCTCCCCAATTTATCCGGGCTTGGGACTGACACTGAGAGTGGCTGGGGATGGTACCCTGACCGGGTCGCAGTGGTGAGAGCGCTGCATCTTAACCACTAGACCACCAGGGGACCCGTTTACGTACAAAACACTGATCAGTAAATATTATTTAACATATACACATATATATATATATATATATATATATATATATATATATATATATATATATATATATATATATATATACACACACACACACACACACACACACACACACACACACACACACACACACACACACCACAGCACTGCTTACTTCAGGATTTAGAAAGCGTGGATAAATAATTTATATTTGCATGACTCTGAATGTAGTTGCAGCTGAATGGTACTCGAACATTCATTCTAATACGGTATCCTTTTTTTGTCAGGTAGGGCATTTCAGCTGTGAGTCCCAAAATTTGGGCTGGGTGAGACATAGTCTCAGATAAATGTTTGTAGGAATTCTCAATTTTTATGATATCTTTATTCATTTTAAAATATAAACTCATGAGACATGTGGCTTTTAATGTTTTCTGGATTGCTACATTACTGATTTGTATTTATGTATTTATATATGAAGAAATAAAAATTTCATTTCAAGAAATGTATATTATATTCAATTTATATACTTCATCATCTGTAACCTTTTATAACATAATATCTTTTTGAACAATATCAACTTTGAATAATGGACAGTAAAACTCAAAATGTCTTCTTTTTAAAAGAAATTGTGTATGTAGCCCACTTTTATCAGGAACTGTTTACATTTAAATTTAGGTAGGGCATTTTCAGGTGTGAGTCCCAAAATCTGTGGCGAAGGCTAACAGGTTAACAATAGTCAAGACATTTTCTAACTTTGAAAACATGTTCAGCACAATGGATGCTTGTTATTTTAGAGAATACATTTAGATTTTTCATCTAGTTTTAATGGCCATTGTTTAACTCACTATACAAGCAAACAGTCATTTATTTTCTTCTTCAGGATCAGTTCACTGTATCACCTCTTACATGACACTCATTAAAACATGTCCATCCAAATTTCTCATGAGTTCCTGTTCTCCCAGCCAAAGATTTGATGCCATGGCAGCGAATACACAAGGCTGGAAGGAGATATTCCAGAAACAACAGTGGAATGCCAATCTACGGATATAAAATAGTTGAATAAACATCTACTTGCCTGCAGACTGAATGACTGTTACCATGACTTACAGCAATTTGTTTTTCTTTTTTTTTTTGCCTGTCACACAGTTCCACACGATACAGCCAAACACCTGGAATGTTTTCCATTCTGAGTTATGCCTTCAGGGAACCGAAGCCATTTTGAATGTTTTTTTCTTTTCCACAGGTCTATTCAGAGAGTCCCATCAGAGTTTAGCATCAGGGAGAAGATGGCTTATCAGTGGCAGTCCAGCAAAGGCCTGACAACTTAAACCGAAAGCAATGTGTTTATTGAGTAATTGAAACTGAGCAGTGCGGGTATGAATTCAACGTGGCTGTCAATCAGAAGGGGCCCGTGATGGAGTCAGTGACAGCATCGTGGCCTGTCCAATGTCAGTGTGAAATTACAAATCAACAGCATGTTATCCAAAGTGTATAACCGGCCTGGGCCACAACTGGCTCCTCACAAACACTTGGCATTTGCTCAGCTACGCATGAGAATATAAGGCTGCGGAATCTAATAACCAGACGGTCTCAATACCAACATTTTTTTTTTTATTGTACCCAGAGACATGATGTGACTGCAGGGTATGCTAATGGAAGAGACACAAGTGCTTCCCATTTCCTATCCCTTGTTAGCCTGCCACTGCTAAATTTGCATGATCTTATTTTCCCTTCCATCCCAGTACACTTTGTCAATAGACAAGTAGAAGGTTTTTTCTTTCTACCTTTTTTTTTTTGGGGGGGGGTGAATTAGCTTGCAGAACTGTGCATAGTGCATGGTGACAGAGATTAGGTTTTTGGGACCAATCCTTATCTTTCTCCAGCTTCTAATGCCATGTGGTGCTGAATGCCCACCACTCCCAGGGTAAGCTAAAGGTTTACATTTATTTAGACTGTGTCCTCAGCATGCAGAAGACAGGGCGCCACCTTATCATGAATATCAGTTCAATCCCCATGTCTCCTCTTTTTGTCTTTTTTTTTTTTGCTTGTTAAACATTTCCCTTCTTCTTTTTGTCTCTCAATAATCTGCTTTGCATGCAAGTAGGAGATGCAAGGTTATCAGGAGGGAGAGAATATGGATTTTTGCCTTTTTTAATCCCTTGCCTCAGTGCTTTTCTATGAAAGGGTTATATATTGGCCTGGCATCTGGACAATGACTATATGCAGACATCATTAGACATGCAAAGAACACCAGACTTTACTAATGCATAGAGAAAGTCCTACATATTGAGCTGACAGTTTTATTAATTACTTATCTCTGTTTAATTGAAAGATATAATAGATATATGAGAACGTGATAATGAATAGATAGAAGGGTATTCATTATGCCGATAAGAATGACTGAGATTATTGATGTGGTGATGAATGGTCACAGTTTTGAACAACAAAGCCATATATATACTACATGATCATACTTGTAAAAAAAAAAACATTTCAAAATTTTCACAATGTATAATATTCAAAGAGGTTCATGGGAAAATATTTATTGGAATATTTATAGGCATTTAAACAAATGTGTAAGCATGGTCATGTTTAATTTATTATTGAAAGATCAGAAAGTTACCTGTCAAATTAAATAACTAGTTCAAATGTTATTTTAGCATTTACAAGAGCATTACTCTTATTTAGAGATGGGCTACATGACGGATTAATACAACTTTTGTGTGACATTCATATTATGCGAATTACCTTTTTTGGACCCAAGAAGGAAATACTGTTGTTTGTAACGCAATGTAGCATAAATGGCAATATAATATTATTATAAAACGAGAAATTTGGCAAACATTAAATGGAACATCTAATAGGAATCCATTTTATTGCCACTATTCTTAAATAGGCACAGTACCTGCAAACTTGCTTTAGCTGAACAAAATAGTTTACACCCTCATTATTAGGAGCCTTAAAATAAAATAGCACTTGACCCTGCACATCCAATTATTCAGCATTTAATTATTTATATACAGTATGTGCTCTGACAATTAATTGTACACGCTTAATGTACCCACAAGATGCCAAATTGCGATCATGAAATGATAATGTGTGAGTGGGATGTAAGCTGTTTTATCACGCATTTAATTCAGTATTTCTGAAGAGTTAATCAACGATAAAAATCCCAATGTTTCTGTTCATTCAAGGCACTCAGGTGTAATGATCTGGACGATATGCGGAAATTGGTAAGTTCGAAATTTGCAGATAGAAATCCGCAAATTATGAACTTTATTCACAAAATAGTGTGCTTATGTAAACGGGACTTGTGATTAAGATCTCTGAGTAAACAGAAGTTGGGGGCTTTTTGGTGGATGATATAAATTTATTAATAATTATTATCTTCAAAATTTCATTGATTTTTTTTTGAGTGTCTACAGACCTAAGACATATATTTAAGCTTTAGACTCTGGCACTAGATTCAATACTGATTGTCTCTCATGCTGGTTTAACATATTAAAAAAAAAATGGCTCAGAATCCTCAGAATGCTTCTCTGGGGCATGTTTGGATGTGTTTATAACTGTCAGGGAACCACCGGCCACGCCTTCCCTCAACACAGCACCTCTCCCACGGACTAACTACCTGCACCTGGTTCCCATCATCTTGCCCCTTACTTAAGGCCCTCACTTCCTGGCACCCATTGTCCATTCTACAGTTCAGTACAGCCTGTTCTATGGACTTTGCCTGTTTTATGGATTATACCTGTTTCCTGGTATGGCTGCTTTCTTGCTGTGTGTATTCTATACTAAGACTATTAAACCTCGTTTACTTACTGCTAATAACTCTGGAAAGCCCATATTTTAGTATTAAACCCTTATTGTGTATGCTTTACGCGATGCTGCATATAGCACACTGTAACTAAAGCTTAAACCACTACGGTGATGTTTCTTGTTGTTGCTGTTGTATTATTATTATTTTTTAATAAACATGCAATCATAATTGCAAATTGGAACGTTGATCCCAGCTAATGAGTGTTGCATGTGCGCGGCTGCTATTACACATTTCAAGACACTCTGTATCCATCATCTTCAGCACCACGCACATATTTTCAAACTCTGCCGAGATATTAGTCCAAGAAGCTTTGCCCTAATAAGCTTTGAGGCTGACTATTAGGATGCACATTGAATAATAAATCATGGCCTACAATTCTGAGGATGATTAAACACCACAGTTAAAGAGCTGAATAAACAGTGAGATGAAAGGAGCGTGAAAAGTTTAAAGCTTTTGCTTATACATAGGCACATTTGAGGGAAGTAGAATTAATTTCCTATGGGAAAGCCACCATCATATTATATAGAGTCGAGGTTGATTAATGAGACAATGCATTAAAGCTTTTTAAGACACTTGTGGGGTTTTTTTTTGGCCTGGTATATGTGCAGATGAACAAAATGCAAATCAGTTGCATTTGTAAAGGTCTGGTGGAGGATCAGACACTGATCTCCTCTTCAGGGTTTATTTTGCGTTCCTATATCTATTATAAAACTATGATTTCTCATGTGGTCTGTGTTTAAGCTTTAAGACGATATGTAACCATAGAGTCAGAATGTATCTTCAAAACACAATGGCAGTGCAATTATTCCTTATACTGACAGCAGCGGTTAATAAACATGCTTAACAAATTCCTCTACAGACATTTAGATGCACATTTAGCTTTTTCTTTTAACATAATACACCAACTTTCTGTTTGTCCCTGTTTGATAAATATGTTCTTTGTGCTAATTTAAAGAAAATCAAATACTTCCATTGTTTGCCGCTCAAGTCTCAGTGCAATTTAGATCTACTTAATGTGACGATGCCACATGCTTAAAAGAAGAAACTCTGAATTTTTATTCATATAATAAGCTATTTTGAGTTTATTGAAACCACTCTTAGGAGAGATCAAAACACAGAAGTACTAGTTTGTGGTTTCAGAGCCATGAGGGGCTGTCTTAATTTCATCTAGTGCACATGCAACCATCAGCTTATTGGAAATTGTTGTTTAGATCTGAGTGGAAAAGTACAATATACCAATGTTATACAACCATACTTGATTCTGATTGGTCAAAAGTTGTTGAATAGTCTTGTCTTAAAGTAGCAAATCTATAATAGAAAATATCTAATTAAAGGTATTGTAATTTTTTTTTTTCATTTAATTTATAACAAGAATACTTTGTAAAAGTTAGAGATGTAAAAGATAGAGATGTAATTTTAAGTTTTACATTTTGAGGATGGAGGGCATAGTGGTATCTCACTAACATAAAGCTGTACTGGCTGAATTTTTTATCCTAATATTCCTCTTCTTTTTTTTTATCATTATCTTAGAAATAAAACATTGCTTGTTGAGAGATCTCTGGGTTACAGGACAACGCAAAGAGTAACAAGAACTATTCTGTGGATCGTCTGGAATATTAAACGTAACTCTAAATTGCTAAACTATTATTGTGAAAATTAATAGAATATTGTAATTGTTGACATTGCTGTGGCCTAAAAACAAAACTTCCAAGCATACCTTTTTTTTTTTTTTTTTTTTTTTTTATAAATACTCAACAGTAAGGTGATGTGACACGGCCCCAATGTAAAGCAGAGACCAGAACCAACCCAAAACCACAATTATTTCCTAAAATCCTGTATTTGTCATCCAATGGAACCTACTGAATACACACACATGAATCGTTTTTTATCCTCCCTAATCCAGGCAAGTTGACCACTGTTTAATAACTTACATGAGCAACGATGCAGAAGCTGTAGCTACATAGGCAGCTATTCAGTCTACTAAGTATGACACTTGAACATTTCTGAAAAATGAGATCGGTAACAGGCCAGATCTTTTGTCTTGCCATTGAAACGGAAATGATGGATGGAAAACGACCTCTGTGTATTTCACTGTACAGTTTACTTCATCAAACCTCTTTTCCAGACCTGTCATCGGCGTGTTAAGCCTAACACCATGAATAGGTTTGGTGTGCACATGGACTTTCTGAATTCAGGAACAGTTGTGCAGTGGCAAATGTAAAGCACAATATGTGTATTTGTTGAAGTGCTGAATGTGAAATGGATGTCATTGTTTTCTATGCTGTTACAGACAAAAATTTCTCAGGATGTAAGACACTTCAGAATGGTTTTGCTGTGAACAAATACAGTATATGTTCAGTTCTCTTGACTGGGAGATATACAGTAGGTTGGAGTACTTATGTTTATGTGCTGGTTTGCTTGTAGAATGTAGAATAAAATTCTGGCTTTTGGCAACATGCATTTACTTTCAATACTTTTACTTCAAACATAACAGCGATGACTTGCTTACCCATTAGATTAGACACAGAGCTATTTCCATTATGATGATAATGTAGAATACTGTTGGTGTGAATATATTGATCAAACGAGTCTTTTTTCATTAAAGAGCAGGCATATGAAGAGAATGAAAGAAAGCAGTGTCCCTACAGGAAACATCCATGTGCCTTCCGTAGGAGATCCAGCTTTAGTGTGCCTTGTTCAATACTCTACACATCTTAAAAATGTAACTAGTATTTAAGGTATGAACACTATTCTATTAAAAGATAGTCCCTCAATTTTAATGTTGATGGTGGAGATATTGTCTGAGATATCACTTTTTTTTATAGGTGTTTCATTTGATTGAGATCAAAGCCAAAAAAGGCAAGGAATGGACTAAAAATTGGACATACACATATTATACAAAGCTGTATTCAGTGAACAATAAATCCCACTCAAGACCTGATTGTTTTAAATCTATTTAAAATAATATTTAAATAAAGGGAAACCCAAAATCTACATACTGTATATAAGATTCTCATTTAAATATCCGACCCCCTGCTTGTGGTATTTCTTATTGCAGACAAAAAAAAAATAATTATGCCAAAGAACATTACATCATGAACAAAAAAGAAAACGTTAATGTTGAACAATTTTTAACATTAAAAATATTTTAACATTTTCTGAATAGTTTGTCTAAGTAATAAAAATATTTAAATATATAAATAAGAAAAAATAAAATAAACCAGTTTTCTCTAATATCACCATGCTGAAATGGAAGAAATGGAAATGTCAATATTTATGTGTACTACAACTGAGTATATTTTCTGTTCACGTTCCCTAACACTGACTGATTTGATGTATATTTGCGTGCAGACTATTGCCCTAGTTACATTTGGAAAACCCACGATGGCGTGAAAATCCCTTTTTGTTGTCGTTTCTGCTGCAGTATTTGGAATTGTAATAAATGCATACCTTTTGTTGCTTATCCAAAAGTGGGTCAGTTTGCTGCCCGAGACTAACTAAAAAAATGCACACGGCAAATGAAATCGACTGATCCTTCTCAGCAAAAAGGTCCTAAAAAACATGTTCCTTCTCAGCACAAAGCTGTGTGTGCCAATCATTCAATCTACCTTCAAGCAAAGAAAGATAAGATTTTACTGCTTATCTGTGTCACCAGTCTGCACCTCAATGTAAACAGAAGAGTTAGCTATCAGTGTCAATTACACTGACATGATTGGCAATAAGTGGGATGGGAACTTCTGATTAATCACTTTAGCCATCATTATACTTATCTACCACTACATACAGTAGATAAGATGCTACATTTGTCTAAACCTAGAAAACACAGCTTGGGAATTTGAACCAATATGGCTGCTTTGAGAATTAACAAGCATTTATTTACCTCTAGCATACTGATAGATTGATAGAACCATGAATAATGATTATACCTTTTACTATATGTTTACCCCCATGCTGCAATGCTCAACTTTTCACATCTGAGTTGATTAGAAAACAGCACACATCATCAAACACAAGAAGTACTTAATAAATAACATCACATGTGTAGAAATATATGCACACAACTATTCATACACACAGTTGATTAATGATACCCAGGAAGAGTGTGACAAGCACATCTCATTTTCATTATCATTTTCATCCTCATCAAAGCATTCAGTGAGCCCTTGTATCCTACAGAAGGAGGGGGTCATCTTGGAAGGGGCCACTTCCATCAAAATGGCAACACACCAATATATGATAAAGATGATTTCTGAGCAATCCTGCAATTTTAGTATAATATCCAGCTTGGATTGTTCTTACAGACAGTCTGCTCATTATCTGCATGAGCATCATTCTGTTGGACTGCTGGATTTTACTTTACATATCAAACTAATGCCGCAATGATGCTTGACAATCACTGGATATCTAATTCTAATTTGTATGCTTCTGAACACTGTTCCCACTCGTACTTCTTCATGCACTTCTCATTTATCAAAACCCGGATGTCATGTTAGTCACTGTTCCTATTTATACACAGCCAAGCTCCAGCCAGCCACACCCCAGTAATGACCCTAATTCAAAGTCACATGGATTTTTTTTTTCTCTCTTGATCTAAAATCCTAAACTGGCTCGATTCGAAATTTTTATACATACCACAGACTACAGTGGGATGTTAATTTTTCAATTCTGTCAAGCCGTACACCTGTCAGGAAGCATCTGCGATCTGTTTTTTTTTTTTCTTTTTCATTTATTCATGTTTTTTTTCTTCCCTTTAATTTCTCATCCACCTGTAGGTGATGAGCATAATTTGCGAAATTCATGGAATAATCACGATTTTCATTCAGATGTAAAATGTTTTTTTTTTCTAATGAAAAAGCAGCTGTTTTATTACAGTCAGTAAAAATTATTGTCCCAAATTTCGAGAAAAGGACCATTTTTTCTAGCTCACACTTTGTAATCACTAAATGTGAATATACAGACACCTGCAAATCTTGTCTTTTAAAGCTCTTTTTATGTTCCACAGATTTATACTCTATTTATTGCTGTTCTTTTTTTTGTAACCGAATGATTGCATTCATCTTTGAAAGCAACTGACGCCTGTTGTGATTTCTAGCCATGTCTGTGTAGGTTTAAACCCAGCTCTCTGTCAGATTTCCAGGCTCACTCTTCAATCTTTGTGCAACTAAACTCCCTGTGCCTAAGGGATCCTGTGCCAATGAATCAGAGTCAATAGATTCTCGTAAATTTTGGGGGAAAACTCTGAAGTGTGTAATCAGGAGCTAAATCATCTACTGTGTTTTAAATGCAAATTTTGACTGTCAGTCGCAAAAGTACATATCATAAATTATGTCAAATAGACCAACATTATTCCTGTGTGCCTTTGCCTAAAGTTGTATAAATTTACTGACTCGGTTTGGATTAAGGCGATCAGGGGCTCAGAGGCTGCAAAACACACATATAGGCTAGCTTCCACATTACCAGACACAGCAGAGAAGAGATGGAAAATAATAAGTCAGAGTCAGAGCGTGATGCTGCCAGGTGAAATGGAAAAACATAATGATGTTTGTATTGAGTGACACAAACATAATACTATACATGGAGTACACAGAAGCACGCTGAGACAGACATGCCCATGCACACTCACACACAAGTTCTGCTTCTCTCACACACATACACACTCAAACTCACTCACTGGTCACTTTAATAAAAACACCTGCCCATTATTCATTTTATACAATAAAAATGCATAAGATCATGCAGATGCAGTTCGAAACCTTCACGTTCAAACATGAAAATGGGAGGAAATCAGTGGCGGGCCCTGCATTTGGTACCTGGGCCTTTACCCGACTTAATCCACCTCCTAATACCACCAGTATCACGTTGCAATTATAGAAACCATCAATACTATACAAAAACGCAGTATAACGGCACGTGGCATTACAGAGAGAGAGAGAAGCATTTCACATATGGAGGGTGAATATCATTTTTACTAAAGCAAGAAACCCAGTTAAGACTCCAAACCTCTACACTACCAGCTCAACTGTGCACCTACATCATCTGGAGCAGTTCAGAATCAGTATTTCTGTAATAACATAACAAAAACAGCCAAGAAAAATGCTTCGAAATAAAGATAAACTGTTGGGAATAAATTAATACAATTTAATAGAACAAATATTAGAATTTAGGTTGTAAATATTGGTCAGTGCTTCTGATAGTGTTTAGGCCAGCAAAGCCTACTCTGCTGGCCCTGACGGCCTGCCACTGGAGGAAATTAAACACAGTGGACATGGCATTGGTGCAAGACAGGCTGGTTTGAGTACTTCAGAATCCACTGAGGGTCTGGGATGTTCACACACAACAGTCTGTAGTGTTAACACAAAATATGACAAAAAAACCCAACAAAATAACATCCATAGAGCAACGGTTCTGTGAATGGAAATGCTTCGTCAATGAGAGGTCAAAGGAAAATAGATGGATTGTTTCAAACTGACAGGATGTCGGCTACTGTAACAAAAATAATCATTTGTTATAGCGCCGGTGAACAGAAGAGCATCTTAAAATGCACATGTTGAATCTTGAAGCAGATAGGGTACAATGGAAGTGGGATTGTTAGAGCAGAGCAAGATCTCTAGTGTATTTGTTTAATTCTTGATCATTTTCTAATCAGTGATTTATTGTTAAGGCCATGAAATGCTTCATATTTTGCAGTTTTGGACGAAGCTATTTTATACACAGAAACTGGTCAACTATTGAAGATACACCGAGTTATATGTAACAACTCAAATTAATACACAACACTAACACACGTTTATTTATTAATGACTTACCCTAAGCTGAACGAGTAAGTCCTTTCCTACTTAATGAGAGGTTGCTAATAAGGCTGTTAAAATCCAATAAGTGAGAAATATAATTTTATTTTAACATCTGACATCCAGGTTGGCTTGTATGTAATTTTCCGAGTTAGAGCTCACTAGATTTAGTCTTGTGTGATATTAGAAGCACCGTAATGTGAAATACAAGGACAGTTTGAGGACATTTTTTAATAGGATCTTCATTTAATAAAAGACACCCGAGTCATTTTGTGCACTTCTATTATATTCCCTATAAAATATTTCAACATTTCTGGCTAATTAGGTCACTGAGTACAGTTATGTTCTGGGTAGGAACAAACAACCTCTTTCCAGTTTCTGTTCAGAACTCAGAGGAGCACATGGATAAGCCAAAAAGGAAAAAAATATAAAAAGATCATCTTAAACCGAAAAAATCAGCTTTTGAGCGACAGATCTAGAAGCTTCTGGTTTGATGAAATTTTAGAAGTAATTAAATCAATGCTAACCAGGAAGGCTCCAGGGCCGAGTTAGCCTCCCAGCTGAGTTCTTCAAGAAGTTTCTCTTACCATCTTGCAACTCGACTTTTGATATGTTTGAGGGCTCAATACATTCAGGATTTCTACTTTGATTCAATTCACTACCTGCCTGATTTAAAAGTCAGAGAAGTATCAACCTAAATTTAGATCTTTTTGCCCTATTTCGTTCTTACTTCAGATTTGGAAAGCTCGAATGGTCGTTGCATTCCACAGAAAAAACTACTCCATTCTATACTATCAGAATGGTTCAGGGCTGACTGTAGAGTCACTGTATTTCAAAGATAAATGAGCATCGATATAAGGTTTCATTTTTCTGTTAAGAAAATGTCTTATAGTTGATTATTTGGGACAATTGCAACAGAACCACCGATGACTGTAAAAGTAATTACATCAAATAGTATGAAAAAGTGAAGCTGGAAATAATTTATTTCTAGATTATGTGTGAATGTGTGAAGCACACATTAGTTCTGATCTCCAATCTGGCTATTACATCACCGACACAATTCAACAAGTCTCCTTCCACTAAAGCATTAATATTACACCATTACACTACAAGCGACCGCACTGTTGATATTAAAGGTCTCAAGCGGATTTCTTTGACCCTGACAACACGTGATGTAATGGCTGAAATATGATTGGATAGAAACTCAGACACTCCTAGAGGTTGCACAACCGAAGGAAAAGCTATGAAATGTAAAGAGTAGGCTACTGGGATTATTTGAATACATATTCATAAAAAATGATATAAAAAATGCAAGTCAGTTAATCTGTTAGTGTTGAAGCCAGCAGAGAAGGCCTTGCTGGCCCTGATGGTCTGCCACTGCAGAACATACAACAGAACCACAGAACAAACAGAAGTGGGGTTTTTCTTGGTTAAACAAAAGACTTCGAGCTTTTCTGTTTCCCATGTTTTGTGAAAAATGGCATGAACCAAGTAGGATATTACAGACTTCAAACACTTAAGCAAATTAGAAAATCCAATGCAGCTGCCTTTTAATGTATGTGTTTGTGTGTGTGTGTGTGTTTGTGTTTGTGTTTGTGTGTGTGTGTGTGTGTGTGTGTGTGTGTGTGTGTGTGTGTGTGTTTGCATTCTTTACACTATGGACCATGCAATATAATAAATTGCTCATCTGCAATATTTCACTGTGTGGCTATTCTCATCTTTTATCATGACCACCCATCATTAATGGTTCCCTTTTATCCCTATTTCTCTGTATCCTTTTCAGAAATTTCTGGTTTGTTGAAAACAATGCATGCTTTATAATCCATCTTTGAACTAAATTACATAAATATATACAAATGAAATAAAGTTTTTTCTCCTCTTCTTACTGTAGTGCTCAAGTGAGCTAACCTCTACAGCACATCTAACTTTGTAATTGTATGTCTGTTCTGCTCTGAAGGTTTATAAGCATAATGTATTTCATCGCTTAGAATAAACCCTTCATATCGTGCTGTTTTTTTCCTCTAGCTGTAACTAATGAACAAGTAATATTTCAATATTCCAATCTGTTCATTTGTTTTTCGTCTGTTCCTTACATGCTTGAATTATTTAGACATTTATATTGCACATGAGATGCCGTCTCTCTTTAAAAGAACATTGTAGCTCAGAGATACAGTATATACAGTAAATATGTTCATTCTGTAAATATCTGCCTACATTCTAATATCAGCCTACAAACATTGTTGTGCTATTCAATATTTAGCCTGGATAAAATGACAGGTTTTGTTCACATAACTTAGTATATCTACTTCAGCTATTATGTTTCTAAACTAAAGCCTAGTCATGATACTCCTCATTGCTTTCATTGGTCTGTTCAGGACTTATAGTGGGTATAAGACCCTATCACTGTGATGCATTAAAGATTTTGGGCCCAATTTAGGTGATGGCTAGGATGGTCGGAAAAGTTTCTCCTTGAACACTTTTATCTAATATGCTCAGGGTCTGTGAAACGGAAAGGGTTCTGTAAAAAAAAAAAAAAAAAAGCTTAGGGCTGAAAAGTTTCAAAAGGCAGTACTGTATATAGTAGATAGACCCGTTGCCAGTTATAGCACATTTATGCAATAATATTCCCAGAGCTGACCAACGCAGTCACACTTGATGATTCACAAGTGATGGTGTCAATGGTCCCATGTGCATATCCTAAAAATTGTACTTCCCCAAATCCATTAATTCTTAGACCTCCCTGTTGCAACTGTGGATAAACAAATCTAGATATAAATCTGGAAACCTGGATGCTTGTATCAAAGAGCTGCTGCTTCTGCACTGAGAATCTAAGACTTTTGTTCCCAATGTAGTATGATTATATTAAACATCCTTTCAATGCCATGTGAATGTTTGCCTTTAATAGTAATAGTAATAATAATAACAATAATAATAATAAAAATACATTGTATTTGTTTGCGCCTTACAAGACCCTCTAGGACGTCTTATATACAATAAAACACAAAACAAATAATGAAACACTACACAACCAATAAGACATACAAATACAGTGTAGATGATATAGCTGCTTGAAGAAATGTGTTTTCAAGAGAGATTTGAAAATACAGACAGTGTCGCTGTTGCGAATATTTTTAGTCTTTACAACTGTAGTGTAATGAACATTACCCCACTTTTCCTATCAAGGTTTCTTCTTCATGTTGTCTAGGGAAGGTTTTCTTAATAAATAATGACATTCTTTATTTTTTATTACTATCACCTGCTAATGAATTACTGTAATTTGTGGACTATAAAGCTCACCCATATATAAGCCGCACCCACTGAATTTTACAAATATTTTTATTTTTAACATTAATAAGCCGCACCTGTCTATACGCAGCAGGTGTCTACACTAATGAACTTTACACAGGCTTTAACGAAAGACACGTTAAACACGGTATAACAGGTGAAATATGTTGCGCTCCCTTTAGGAGCATAGCGGTATTTTGGGAATAGCATACCACTGCATTTTTCCAGTATTACTGCATGTGTTCAAGACGAGGAATATGTCATTATTTTCTGATGCTCATTTCTAAGTTTCTTTGACTAACCCGTAACGCTGTTGCCAAAAAAAATAAAAAAGCACGAGTTTTGGAAACCTGTCTGTGCTTATATGATTTCTGTTGCACCTGGAGTTAGCAAGCTCTCCCTTCACCCAGACTCAACGCGTTACAACGGCTTGTATCTAAACAGTAGCCGACCAAGAAAGTCATTGTTCACTGTCTTCCTCCTTCATTTCACAACTATTTCTCTTGGGAGTTTATCTTTTGGCATCGTCGTGCGTTAAAAAAAAAAAAAGTTTTTTCTCCCGATGCCGTGCATCTCAGAACACAGGTGAGGTGCGTTTTTTGTTTCCGTTCAGAAATTTCATTGGTCTAATGTTATGGGGTTCAGTTTTTTGGCTTGAAGTTTGTGAAACCGGGAAAAACCCAGGAAAAATTCATAAATTAGCCGCTTCGTTGTTTAAGCCACAGGGTTCAAAAGGTGGGAAAATGGCGGCTTATAGTCCGAAAAATACGGTACTTCTTAACTTGCTCGAATGATTGGCAGTGCTCATTAGAATATATATTTCAATATACATAGTTAAATGTCTGTATGTGTATAGAACATGTGCTTCCCAGTAGCTAAACATGTAGAGACGTAAAGTCTTTAAATGTTTCTTAGAAACCTTTTTGTGCAGGACTGTTAAAGCAACATTTCAGTGCAACTTGGAAGGCAACATGCTGTTTTCATTTCAGGCAGTGTTGTTTTTCATCATTTCCATGATTAAGGTATTGTGCTTGGGAACTGAAGAGTTGAGACACTATTGTGTTACTGTGGTACAGTGCTTTCATGCATGGCATTCACCTTCCCAGCGGCTTTCATTGGAGAATTACATCTAGAGCAGCTGCCAAGCTTGCCATTTAACTTGAACAGTGGTCAGTGGAAAAAGCAAAGCAAAGTGAAACATTAGGGGTACGGCTCATTGCGTTTTTGCCTTCTCATACACTTGGCAAAAAGGAAATGTTCTAGATGTATGCTATCACTGTGCGAGGGATCTAAGATTACACTGGACTTTTCAAAGTAGCACTGACTGTCGAGGTGTCTAATTTTTATTTTTGTCTTTTTTTCAGAAACTTTTTTTTTTTTACTTTTTTTTCCTGGTTTCTTTTGGGTTGTTCTGCCGTCAGCAATGAAACTATTCAGGCGAAATATCTGAAAATAATCCAGATTAATAAATAAGTAGATGCAGCTGCTTCTCCTCAGGACACTGCAAAGGTTCTTCGTTGCTGAAGCTGCAGGTTTGTGTAGGTGTCAAAATGAGTCATATGAAGGGAAGAAGGAAGAGTGCTCGCTGGCATTCTGAATATATTCACCACATTTAATGTGACGAACACGCTTTGCCCAACCCATGTCATCACTTCCTGGACAGGTCTCCGTTAATTGCTGTCTGAAAGAGTGATGGATCAGTGCGTCAGGGAGGTGGATTGAGTGTGGTGTTTCCAGCCATTGTAGAAGAATTAAGCATGGATTGCCTCATTGTAAACAGTGGTAATTGCTACCAAATGAGATGCCTAAACCACAACTCTGACAGTGCTGAGTCTATTGCACTAGCCTTGCATATTATTGCCCCCTAGTTAAGCACTTTTTGTTCCTGATTGGCTCAGTATGTCATTCTGTTTAGTATGCCGGTGAGACTTATTGTACCGCTGGGACTGTGATTGATACAAATTAGCCTTGATGTAAGGTGACCTCTCAAAAGTCACGTTGAGCAGTTATTTTATTTTTGGCTGAATTAAAGTCACAGATAACTTCCCTTATTGTTCGCAACACAATGACTGTACTTGTATTTTGTACATTATAATGGCCAACACTGGTTAGGAAATTAGACAATCATTGATTATAAACGTTTTACTCAGTGGACGTTTCAGGCAACCTTAATTACTGACAAGCCATGGACTCACCCATTTCTTCTTTCTGCTTCTCCCATTAGGGGTCGCCACAGTGGATCATCCATCTCCATACCCCCCTGTCCTCTACATCTGCCTCTTTCAACCCAACTACCTGCATGTCTTCCCTCACCACATCCATAAACCTCCTCCCTGGCCTTCCTCTTTTCCTCCTTCCTGGTGGCTCCATCCTCAGCATTCTTCTACTGATATAATAGACTCACCGATTTACCAGAACTAAAAACAACTACATGAATATAGTGACATGTACCATGTGACAATGGCTTTTCAAGCACAGCACTTAAGAACACAGAATAACCCAAATTTTGCCTCACGAACGTCCACAAGGATTTCATCTGTATGATCTGGTATTATCCCACTTCCTAGAAATAAGGCAGTGGGCTACAATACGTTTCTGAACATGGTGTAATTTCCACAGTGTTCCCCGGGTTCTTGCGATAGCCTTTGGACTGCGCTTCTCCGACCAGGATACAGCAATTACGGTAGACGAACAAATGTATGGATGAATGAATGAAGCAGGTACACAAGTAATCACAATTGTAAAATGTAGTATAGTTACTCAAGGCATATTTTTCTCCTTCCTTTTTGCTCAAATGTGATGTGATTGGGTGTCATGTGGATGTGATTTGGCCTGTTTGAATGCCTGATGCCATTCATGCCCTCATAAGTGATGCACACTTGCAGTATATACAATATAATGTAGGTTATGCATCTGTTGTTGATGAATAAGAATCTAAAATAGGAACATTTCCCCATTCGATTGGAAACATCAATATTTATGCACAAGCATGACATTTTCTTCAATGATGACAAACAGCCCAAAAGATCAACAGATCTTTTTTTTTTTTTCTTTCACTACACAAGCAGATGTGAGATGTGATTTGTAATGTGTGGGAGAATAAACAAGCAGTTTGTTTGCCTCAGATAAGCACGAGTTAATTCAGTCCTTGTAGGAATTCATTCAACACGAACACCCTGTTGCTGTACTTTTGAATCATCAGATCTCATGTGTTCATTCAGCACTAATTAGAGTTCACTCAAGCCTGGTGTGGAAGGGGATTATTCGGCACTGTACGTGTTAAAGGGCTCCTGTCCCTCACTGTGGATGAGGGATTCAGCCGGCGTGCATGCTCATGTTGAACAAACCGAAAGTCGATCCTGATCCTGGGAGATGTGAGCGCTGTGTTCCTCCAGCTCGCATCCGCCGCCTCCACACTCACTAATGATGGTGATGGTGGTGGTTGGTGGTGGTGGTAGTGCTCTTGATAGTGTGTGTGTGTGTGAATGTGTGAGTGTGTGAGGAGGGTGGGCGATGACGTCAGCAGGGGGAGAGGAGAGAAAAAGTCGAGCCGGTGCGCGCGCTTGTTGAGAAGCGACGAGCGAACGCGGATAAACGGGGGAAAAAAAAGACAAAAAAAAAAAAAAAAAAGACAGACGCGGACGAGGCGCGCGCGCCAACGCGCCGGACACTTGACTTTTTTTTCTAGCGCATTTTTATTATATTCTTCCCGCAACGGGTGCAGGAGGGTCTGTTTTTTATTATTATTATTATTATTATTTATCTTGGCTTTTTTTAATATATATATATAGTTTGTTTATTTTTGCCGAAGTCGTGATAGAAAAGAAATAGAAAGGGAGCGTCGTGCGTAAAAAAAAAAAAAAAACAAGCGCGTGGAGAGTTTGGAGAGAGAGAGAGATAGAGGGAGAGAGAGAGAGAGAGAGAGAGAGATGCAGCAAAGCGACATGATGGTGCATCACAGTGCTTAAGGCACGAGCGAGAGAGAGAGAGAGAGAGAGCGCGCGCTCAGACTGCAGCTGGAGGGGAAATAGCCCACCGTGGGAAATTTTACGCCCTCCGGGTTTTAAGAACACATCACCACTGAGGAGCACCGGGATTCACCCGAAAAGCCCACGGAAGGGATCTCACGTTGCTTTCCTGCGTTGTTCCTCTTGTTCATATTGTTTTTTTTTTTTAATATATATAAATATATATATATTATTTTTTTTGCTTCTATGGGAGAAGGATGGGAGCGCGGTTGGCTGTGTGAAGCCTCTCCGGGTGTGTAATAACCGCGCCGCCGCCATGCAGCTCGTGCGGGTCGCGTGGGCTTTGGCAGGAGCGGCGCTCTGCTGTTCCCTCGTGCTCCTTCTCCACTCGCGCTTCCTGAAGGAAGGTAAACCTGCTCCGAGTTGATTCTTTTCATCCTATGCATGCAATAGCATCCTTTCTTCCCCCTCTCCCCTCAAACACACCTCACATTTTTCCTTTTCTATCACCTGTCTTTTTTATCCCTTTTCTGGCTGCGTTATGGCATCCGGATATTTATGAACGGTGCCAGGCTTATCCCTCGGATGATGCCCTGTGTATGCCCACGGACACGTACTGTATGATGGCACGAGCGGTACCACTATATTTGTATAGACAGACGCGCGTGACAGGGTTTTTTTTACGCACCACAGTGAAAAGGGTTCCTAAAGAATCTCATGCGTCAGTTTTTGGGAGGAGATGAAGAGTTCACGCGTGCAGATAAAAGTAATTTATAGGTTGCTTTTCTTCAATAGATGGCACTAGAGTCTAGTTTAAGGGTAACGCCGAGGTCAAACTGCTGTTATTTCTTCTCATTAGGGTTTAATTCGTTTGACGTGCAGCACAAAAAAAAAAAACCAAAAAAAAAAAATTGAGCAGATAAATTCAGAGGAGTTCATGGGCCGTTTCATTTGCCCTTGATTTATGGCGGTGAACTTTTCCTTATCACAAGCTTTTAAACTGAACCATTCATGCAAGAGCTGAGATGGAATACGAATGCAACCATTCCCTTGTTTATAAAATATCATCATTTTTGGTTTATGTTTTTTTAGAAATGTAATCATTTTTGTCACAATTTCATGCCGTCGTTTAGAACTGATGACGCCCACATAAGGTATGATGCAGTATGAACATTCAGTACTTTCAGAAAATCTTTATTTTGATGTACAGTAGTTAAAACACGTTATGTTTTGCCCCCATTTCTCGGTTTACCCTTAAATTGAAACATGCCAAGTATACATTCTAATGCATTGTATCCGTTTTATATGTTGCAGGATATAAGCTGGGGGTGTAGGGAGGTGGGGAGGTGGGTAGATAATAATTGGAAGCAAGGCTCATACACACTAGCCAGTAAGCTATCTGACTGCCTCAGCCTTTCCCAGCAACACGACACAAGCACAATGTGCTTTAATCATTTTTATTGGTTTTTTTTTTTTTTGAGGGTATGCCTCCGACAAAACAATAGACACTTGTTTACTGATGAGACCTGATGTCGACCCTGTAATTCTGTTCTTCAGTTTTAGATATTAAGTCTTGTCTCTTATTGTCTTTGTTTCATTCTTGATTAAAAAGCAAAGGTTAAGAAGTGTTAAAGGATAGTTTATTGTATTATGTTACCATTTTAGTAGGGGAAGGTTGGCATACAGGCCCAGTGCAGATAAACCATGCATGCATGCCTCTGATTGGAGGTTCGCTTTGGCCACACTGGAGTCGCCGGTTGAGAAAATTGATTTGAATAAAAACGAAAAATTGAAAAGAAGATAGTTGAAAATGTTTTCTCCTCTGGTTTAGAATTTGTAGATTGTAAAACAAAGCTGGATTGCTTTCAACATAATTATAATATAAGACATTTTTTACAGTGCAGCATCTGTTCAGAGTAAATTTTTAGAGCGCTGAACTGAATAATATATTAAATGTCATTCAGAAAACTGTACTTGTCTATTCAGGCCTCAAACTATCAACACATATCTTGATTATAAAGCGATTAAATTGACAAAGCACCCATTTTTTAAAATGAGATTTGTTTGAGTTTGAAACAGTTTCAATTCTTTTTTTTTTTTTCATTCTTGTGCGAGCTAGCAAAATATGTGCCTGCTTTAGGCTTGATATTCAGATTTATTACTATATCTCACATTCTGTAGCTATTTGAATGTCTCTTCTTTTTGTGCGTACATTTGGCCGTAGGCTGAAGGAGGATTTCTTTTTTTTTTATTGTATAAAAGTAATGTGTTCATGGAAATCTATACCGAGGCAAATGAGGCAAGAAGGTGAGAGCACGCTCGCTTTGTCTGACTGCCCAAGGTCATTGCCCATGATATGGAGTGTGTTAAAATGCATTGCACACGCCCAAAACCCGAAATGAAAAATGGTATTAGGAGGACAATATACTTACTTACAATACTTTGTGATATTTTGTTATGGCTCTGCTATTGTATTAGAGCTCATTGGCATTGGGAAAGTTCATCACCTTGTGAGTGACATTTTTAAGATCTGATTGATGCATGGAAATCAATAGTTTTAAAATATATTTTTAGTGTTTTTTTTTTTTTTTGCTGGAGGCAAGGTTTCAGTGACATGCCTGATAAAGACCTTAAAGAAAGAAAACCACTGCTTTTGCAGGAGTAATAGAATATAGAAGCAAATGTAACATATCTGTATATACCTAGTCAAGGCAATCAGAGTTCACTGTGGTGTTAGTTATATTTTCTTTGTGAGGTATAAATGATATTTATGGATTTGGATCATGTTGAAAAGGATCAAGTTCAATGTGGTGAGCTGTTGCTTCAAATCTTCTGTACATGGACAAATACATTTCTTTCTTGTTTCCATTCAGGGAACGAAAATCTGAAATTCTGTTACGTGTCAAGCTGTTTTCACAACACAAATCCATCTGCACTCTAATTTCGAAAAGTCTTTTTAGGAACTCAAGAGCTTCATTTTCCCTCATTTTTTTAAAGCTGATATTGACTTTGGTGCGGCACTGATTGTATAATTGTGGTTAACTGTTGCATAATTACTGAGCAATGGCTGTATCCTTTCGCACACGTTACGCCTATTCATCAGCCCGACTCCTTGGAACCTTATAACTTAGAACAAGCAAAATTGAGCAATGTGCCCATTTTTTCCCCCTTGAGAGCTTTGCCTGTCTGAAGTGACATAAAGATAACACTTGTCGCTCGGTATGTTGCTATTACCATTATGAAAGTGCATGAAAACCTTGTCTTTTTCCAGCATGCTAGTAAATCCAAACAAGCTGAGGCAATATACTTTTTTTCCAAGGACTGCTGGAGCTTTTTTCTCCTGACATTGTGGCAATGCACTTTAGAAGTAAGACAAACTGACGAGATTCAGCAAATTAGCTCGGCAACCTGGCGATTTTGGCACCAGCTCCGAGGGGTTTGTTTTTGAGTACGATCACATGAGAGAAAGGTGTAGCTGCAAGACAGTGATGCATTTGGCCAAGGAACTATCATGATGTTTGTGCAGTTGCTGCGTAAGTGTGAATTGGCAAACAGATTTCATACAAAGGTCTGGGTTTAGAGGACTTTAGTGGATTAGCACATTTGCCTAGAAGAGCCCTGGGTCATAGTGCCTTCTTTCTTTTATGGCTTTAGATTACAATTTTATATCAAAGAGACCATTTTGTATATTTATGATATCACAGTATTACATTTGTGTAGTTTAAATAGAAAGTCTGAGGGACAGTCCTTTTAGTCATATTCATTTTTCTATAAACTTAATTATGAATCCTATTTTCACCCTGAGGTCAGTGTTCCTGGGATAGTCTATGGATCCAATGCGTCTATGACTGAAAGTGGTGAGTGAATGAGTAAAATAAAATATACAAACAGATACTGGAAGAACAACAACATTGTTTGTGCTACACAAACGTATTAGTATGGAGTGTCTTGTTTCCTTAAAAAAATCTCAACCACATTATTGTGTCTCTTGTGCCATCTGGCTTTCTATTATATAGGGTAATAGTTAATAAGGGTTAGGTTTCTATTAGCCTCCATTGCAGTGCTTCAGATTTTGAGAAACACCATGGAACAGATATATATATATATATATATATATATATATATATATATATATATATATATATATATATATATATATACACAAGAATGAATGGATGCTTCTCTATAGAGTTCCTTTTAAACATTTCATTTTAATTTCTGACTTTTCTTCAATTAAGCCATGTTGCCAGTTGGCTAATCACGCCGGAGAGGGTAAATAAAATGAAAAATGTATGAAAGTCTGCAAAAAAACTGTCCTATTTATGAGCTTATGTCTCCATCCCTGTAGCTAGGCACTGGCTGAACGAGCTACCTTCAGCTAAATAATTTACATAAATGCATGTGATTGAATAAAGTGCCACAGAAAACCTGCTACCGAAGCCATGCTGGTTTGTGTTCACTCAACCTGAGTTTCTCTATACACTGAATAGTTCATATATAATATATTTTGGAGTTATTGATTTGGTGTGCTGAAAACCCGAATCCAGAGTTGACGGATAATAGACTACAAATTGTGTATTAACACCTTGCACCTGTTGATACTTGCACTTGTCATTTATACATGTTGCTCAGTGTTCCCTGTCAGATTTATAATGCCTCATTGTCAGAAATTCGCTATTAGCAAAGCCACACTGTTTTTTTCCACTCTGGCCACATCACACTGGCTCATTTAGCCCTCTGAATGATGGAGACATTATTGATCATAACTAGGACTGGCTTAGCCTTTGTCGTGGTCACCAACTTGCGTCTAAAGCAATTTAAGCGCCATCATTGCTTCCTGCAGGCTGACACGGAGCCAAACAACATCCTGCCATGGTTCGCTTTCTTGGTGTGATTGTTATTCTTATATTCAATTGAAAGGGAATTAAAGGAAATGGCATTTAATGAATATCTTATAACACTGAATGTCACATTTCCTTAGTCTTACACTCTTGAATAAATTGCATGCACGTAACAATTTCATCCTGAAGCAATGCAGTGGCAAAATAGGGTTTTTTTTTTGTGTCGAATTGGGATAAAAAAAACATGGAGAATAGAGAAAAGCAATAAGATTTTTTTGTCTGAAGTACATATTCATTCGCCCTTCTAATTTCATTGTGCATAATGATGGTCGGAGAAAACATTATGCCACAGATGTTAGTCATGAATGGAAGCAGAGAACCTTGATCTGAGACTCGTACAATTTACAGTCAGCCTCCTTTCCACAAATAAGGCAAAATGAATGAGATTCCAGCACTGTTTCACTGAATGCATTACATAATAAGATCTCTTGTAATTTGCTCAATCGAAAGCCGAGCTGGTTCTACAATAATAGTATAAACGTTCGGCGCATCCACGATAATATATCGTATATGCACCTCCAGCATTAATGTAGAAGCCCAGGAATGGTGCTACAAAATATTTTAATGTTAGCGTAATCATTACAAAAGCAATTACCGAAACAGGGAGCGTATCTTCTTGTAAAAACAATACATGGTATGTGTATTAGTTTATATAAAGTGCTTGGGAAGATTAAGCCCTAGTTTATAGGTTCATACTGAGCTATTAATTACGTACACGGGTGGATCGGATCAGCCTGATTATAGCGCGATGCCATTAAATCCTCAAATCTGATTGGTCAGTAGGATGTTCATGCTCTCATATGCACTCATATTAATGTTATTGTTTCTCTAGTAACATAGTATGGTACATTATTGATTGTATGCAGGACATTGCACTATTCTCACTTGTATAAGGTAAGAAGATCTTAAAACCTATTGTAAACCTTGACTAGAAAATATGTTTGATATGAAATTTAAACAATCCTATTTCCTAAAAGCTGTAATAAATTCACTAGTGAGTGATAATGTCTGTTTATCCTGTTATCTCGGAAATGGTGGTTCAACTTTGCACCACTTGTCTGGCATCAGGCCCAATTAATCCCTCTTCACTGCCAGTTTTGTTTCGAGATTGACACTTTACTGCCGCCTTTACAATCCTAGTTACATGCCCTTTTATGTTAGTGTTTATGACCATGTCAATGATGGAGTGAACAGTGAAGTGCTCAGGTTTATTCTTCCAGGCTTAGAATGGGTATGAGCTGGGAACGTCTTGATTTTAAAACATAATGTGTTGCTTGATTGTATGCAGTGCAATACAATGGTGTGCACCAATCATGTGTTAAAATTTGATTGTTTTCTTTCATTTATCTATCCAACAAGTGCATTTTCTTGGAACTTAGTCTACAAAAAGTCAGTCTGTCACAGGGCTTTATGCGCACACACACACACACACACACACACACACACACACACACACACAAAACAAACACAGACAAGGTAACACTTAAGAGCAGTTTAGTGTTTTTTGAGGAGGTAAAAGAAAACTGGAGGACTTGGACAAAATCTAAATCCAAACTACACAACTATTCTGGAACCCGGAGCTGGGAAGAGGCATCGCTACCCCCTGCACCATTGCCACCCATGCTCTCTATTTCTGGAATAGATTTTTCCACATGATCTCTGTTTAGTTCTAATTACTTCCTTTTAGTAATGGCTCTATGCTTCATGTAAAATGCTGTGCCAGGATACATGACAGCAGACATTTTTTATTTATTTATTTATTTTTTTACATAGAATACTTTTAAGTACCACGGAAAAGAGCACTAACCTTCCTATTACTATCGCACATGCGTGCAGAACCTGTGCTACAGCCGCAATGCAAATTTTGATTCCAGTGCGGGTTACAACCTGCATGATTCCTGGTTTATTTTCATGCATATGAGGAACTTTTTAACATGTAATTAAAATAAAAATTTTGATCAGTGTATAACATACGATATGTGCCAATAAATACGTGAGAAATTTTACCAGTACCTGTAAAAACTAAACACACACGTTCACACACACACACACACACACACACACACACACACACACACACACATGCACCATACACACCACCCTTTCAGAAAAACAATAGTTATAAATTATGTTAATATTCACACGAAGTACAATTTGTAGTTGTGGTTTCTGACACTTCTTGTGCTATTGCACAGTTTTATTATTACTATTATTATTATTATTATCATTGTTATACTTTATTATTTAGACTTTTTTGTTAATGATATGTAAACACATTTATTTTATGCGATATGTACTTGAATTTGGGTCATAACATGTTAAAATGCACTTGCTTTTTCATGTGTTCACATATTATTCATATTATCATATGAAAAAACTCAGAGTATTCAAAATGTATAGTTTTTCCATAAGGGATGGTTATGTGCGCGCACACACACACACACACACACACACACACACACACACACACACACACACACACACACACACACATGTGCTCAGACAATGCAACCTTATTGCTACTTTTAGTTTTAGATTTTAGTTTTAATCAGTTTCAGAAATAAAAATGGCCCCTTTTTTATATTTAAATGTTAGAACTGTCAGACTTTTGTATCCTGTCAGATATTCCTATACACACACTCTCTTCCACACACACACACACACACACACACACACACACACACACACACACACACACACTTACTCAAACCCTGTAATCCCCAGACATTTAATGCTACCAAAATAGTCATAGCCCAAGCAAAAACAAGCATGTACACATACACACACATCTAAAACTAAACAGTGCCACATCTGTGCCACAGACTATAGACAAAATATAAATAGCGTATAATACTGATATTTATGGAACAAATGAAATACTACAGGTTTGCAAATTTGGCTTGCAGAGCAGATAATAAATTATACTTTGCATAGCACCACAAGCCCAGAGATAATTTCGCAGCCAATGAGATGAAAGAATTAGGACTTGTAAGATGCAGGAGCAAAAAAGCTTTTATTTAAATCAGATGCGAGTGGGAAAAGAGCTGCGTGGAGGTCCTGTCAAAGAAGAAGCATGCAATAGTGTAAACACAAGCCCCATGCTGGCCAATGAGGCCATGTAACAAGCACACACCTGTTCTTTGTGTCTGTGTGCCTCAGTTTGTCTGCAATACTTAAATATTTCATAAAATACAGCAAACACACCTGCACATACATGACAACGCAGTCGGTCAACACAAGGGATATTCTGTCCCTTGCTTGATGATTACAGTAACCAGGGCAAGCATTGCTGTATAAGCCCTTGCTCTCATACAGATCCTTCAGGTTTCTGGTTCTGCTCCTTTCCTTATTGGCAATCAAGCTAGGATTCAGAAATAACTGTGTTCAAAGAACCCATGTTTTTCTTAGCTCTATCCTAGATATTTTGCTGAAATTTCCTTTGACTTGCTCATTGTTAGCTAAGGCACAGATGCTTTTTTTTGGAGTGGAATAAAAAAAAATCCTGAATCATTAAGTTGGCAAAGAATATGGTGTTTGGTCTTCATAGTGTGACCCTGCTTAGGATAGCGTGGTTACTGAAGATTAAATAAATGAAATGAAAGAATAAACGGATGTCTTACTGCAGTTGATGAAAGAGTTGAATGAAACAGATCTGTTTAAACAAACCCCCATGCTCGAATATGCAAATGAGTGCATGTGTCTTCATATTTCCAGGCTTGGCCTCATTTTGTAAGTCCTCCTTCGCTCAGTGTTTCCCAATTCATTCCTTAGGGAGCCTGGGTGCACATGTTCTGTCAACTCACACACCTGAGCCAGGTCTTCTGCATTCCTGATCGCTTGGTTTTGGTGTCTTTGAGGTTGGGACAGAAAATAAGAACTTTTTGTCTGTTTAGAAACAAAACCTTAGATCAGGCCTGGCTAGCTTCACATCGACTCATTAATGATGAGCTGATTAAACCCAATCAGCGCTGCTTTACCTGAGATTCAGTAAACCCTATACCGGCCTATTAAAAGACATACAGACAGACAGACAGACAGTAAGATGGACAGATGGACAAAATTAAAATGAAACCAAGAGCTTCTGTTTTTTCCCAATGTCCATTTTCTCTCTCCTGAAACACAAACACACACACACACACACACACACACACACACACACACACACACACACACACAAACACCAGTGAACTGGTGATTGACTATGAGACAGACAGAAAGCAGGCAGAAAGCTATAGTGAGATGTCTGAGTGTTTTCTAATAAGGTGTACCACTGCTGTAGCATGACAGACAGACATCCTTGTGAGCACCAAGGCAGGAAAATAATTACGAAGGAATACAGCAAAGTGACTGACCAATAACAAAAAGCAGAGAAAAGTATTCAGCAAAAATAGAAAAAAATCGTGATGGATGACGGAAATATTGAATTTAATACACATTGGTATTTATGAAAATGCAGTTTTATTTATAGCACTAGTAGTTTTACCATTAATAGCAAATATACAGTCTATTAGTGTGTATTGTTCTTTAAAAAATCCAATAATGATACATGCTATACATTTTGTGCATCTATACATTATACATTCTGCGTATTAAACATTATATCCAATAATGAGTAATGTAATATTGCAATAATTATGCAAATAAAAATGTCAGCTGAATATTATATTATATAACATTCAAATGATCTGTTGATAATTTGCACATATGCAAATGAAATGTTGAAACTCTGTTACTTTTCGTTCGTTAATCCTGTGCAAACATACAGTATACATTACAATGAGCTGTGACTTCGAGTTTAAATGCTAAAGATAAATAAAAGAGGACAGGTCTCAGCTGAGTTTCTTTCTATTATATAATAGCTAATTATAATACATCATATTAATAATTCATTATGCGTAGTAGGCATTGCTAGAAAAAGTGCATTGCATTTTCTTCAGTAATTATAATAATGCCTGTAACACTTTATTTTAAGGTTAATGAAGGTCTTGCTGTTTTCATTTTTGTTTTAAATAATGCTTAAAAGTTTTTTGTCTTTATGCATTTTATTCATTAGACCATTATTGTTACTTATTTGAGGAAACTGTTGGGTAAAAATGTATGTTAATTATCATAATTAGTTACACTTTACTTGACACTACCTAAAAACTAAGAACATGGACCATTAAGATGTAGAAATATAAACTCGGTTTATAATTTGGAACAGTTACGCAATTAATTAGTCATTAGTCACAACAGATCTCCAGTGAAAGTGTTACCTGCAGTACTCGCTTTAGTTCTACCATTTTCCTATGGTTGCTATGGTGATGTGAACACCTTTTTGAATGTGGGCTGGTTGAAAAAACAGTCCAACAGTAGTGAGAATAGTTGCTATACAGATGGGAAAAATAACAACACCTCGGCGTGCACATTTTCCTGGACCGTTATGGTACCGACTTATAGTGACGTCCTGGGTGTGGGCTGGACTTGAGTAATTGGCAGCACTGGTGCTCTACAGTTGGGTGGTATTGTGGAGCTCCACTCGGCCATCAGCACCAATAAGCACAGACTCAGTGGTGCGCAGGACTCATCCACCAGCTGTACGGGCAAATTAACTATCCGCTTTTCCTGACGGTGTCTTGTACCGACTGCAGGTAGAGCGAGTAAGCCAGAAGGACACGCTGGGTGATTACTGTCAGATGCTGTTACTACTGCTGTTTTGCCGAACAAAAATTTCTTTTTGGGAGGTTGCCATGGAAATCGAGCCTCAGGAAAAGATAATAGATGGAATGTATGTGTAAAGGAGGGAAACGATACAGAGAGGTGATAGATGGTTATTGTATCGTTGGAGTGTTTTTTAATGTTTTATAACTCCTGAATATGTTCCTCTTTGGCAGTATAGCATTCATATCAATAAAGCTCTATTTAAAAGATCAGAATAAATGGATACTGAACTGTTCCTTCCCTTGACACTGGGTTGGAGGATTAAATATGTATCTTGATCTTTTTCAAGAGCAAAAAATATATAAGTTGCATGGTTATTATCTTTTGGAGCAAATTAAAGGTATATTGTATGCTCTTTTTTTTTTTTTTTTGTAAGTAAAAGATATATTCTTAGGGGGAACCACCCCAGCAACAAGGAATGGTTTGTTTAAATGTCCCTTTTTCTCTGATAGTATAGCAGTTATATATTGGGTATTCTTTTCGTCTAAGTGGGTCTGTAGTCAAGTCCAAGCCCAGGACTCTGATTGAATTGAAAGTCTTAAGGACACAAAGGACAAATTATGCTTGAGTCCAAATGAAAGTGACTCCAAGATCAAGACTAAAAATCATTCAATCCTTAATAGGATCCACAAAATACATTTGTATGTCAACAATTAGGTGTTTTTTCTAGAATAAGCAATGACTTCTTATCAAACTTTGTGTACGTGAAAAGAAAGTACACCCCAATTATTACTTCCACAATTTCATGCTCAAGGACTATATCAGTGAAATCAACATCCCAAAAGCAGACTTGAGTCATACAGCTCTACCTCTAGTGTATTAATGAACTTATCACTGTTCTCTTGATGTTTTTATGCTTAATATATTAAGTGTTCAGACATGCGCTAGATTATGCACTAGTAAGAGAATAGGGTACATTTTAAAACACAAAAAACAGACAGAATTGAGTCACTCAGGAATTAAGACAATCTTTTATATGTATATACTTTGTGTTTTTTTTGTTCAAGACCATGCTGAGTAGCCAGGATGTGAAAATAATGACCATTAATTACTGACCACACTGCCAGTATTGAGACTTCAAAGTGGATACGTGGGTCTGAAATAATGAACTGCCCCACTTTATGTAACACAAAAAAAATACAGAGATGAAACCTAGCGAACGTTCTGTAACAACAATAGACCCGCTCCTCTAATTACTGAGCTGAAGTGGAGTAGAAGGTGTGAAAGTGCATGGATAAGGTGCATATGCAGCATTGAATGACTAAAATTGAGAAGAATGAGGCCAGAGATTAGAGAAGTAAAGACAGTGAAAAGACAGGAGGAGAGTTCATCATTAACATTTAGCCTATATTCACAGTAGTTCTCAGCTCAATTCTGTTTTTGTCTCGCTAAACAGTTATCATTCATAACCACACCAGTGCTCCAGAAATGTCTCATTGAAATAGTTCTGGTCTTGTTTACTCAGTTTTCTTGGGCATTTGTTAACAGTCTTTACTTTCTTGTAGTAGAATCATTTCAGATTTATTCAAAATCAGTTCCCTAACATGCGACAAATGATCAATTTCCCAATCTTTCCACCGAATCAGTCACTGATTTCCGTGTTTTCCGTGGTTCTCCGAACTGCTTATACGGAATGGTGACACGAAGACAGTGATATGAGTTTGGAAAAAGCCAGACAGACTTTCTGTTCAATACGTTAATTTGACTGATTTCCGATTTGTCTCATTCGTGTCGCATTAGGATTTTGCTAAGAATTTCTTTCATTTCAACTTAGTAATATGAACATAGCTTTCGAATTTCAGCGAATACACAGTAGCATGTTTACTCTCTCGCTCTCGCAGGAGCAGCCGTTCGGAAAGACGTGCAAGGAATGCAAACGGTTCTGAAATGCTGTTTTTACTCCAAGCTTGAAGTGTGTAATTTGAACTCTGAAGCTTGTTTAAAACCTATTCATGTACTCCCTGATAATTTCCTAATGCTATTTAGCGGACCTAACGAGAGCCCACGGAACAGAGAAAGAAAGCTGCTGTGCCAGCTCGCATTTAATATGGAGATTGAAGTTTGGGCGTGAGAGCAGCATGGGCTGACCATCACGGCCTAATCACTTTAGCTGATAGTGGTGAAGGAGATAAATAATTTACTAGCGCAGCCCGTGTGAATCCATCTGCACCGATTTGTTAGAGAGAAGATACACCGAGTGCATAGTTTTTGTATTCGAAAGGTTAGGGCATCCTTTGAGGGGGGGGGACCAGTGAGAGGAAGTCAAAGCTTTATTATTATACCGGGGAAAATAAAAGCGACATTCACAACACTGTGTGGTTTCCTGTGAGTAACCACTGAAACCTTGACTAACAAAAGCACAGAAAAAAGACACATTGCATCAAGTTGCATTGAAATGACAAATAATGGGCCTTTTCACCTTCAGCCTGACAGGTTAAAAACATTAGTTTATTACACTTTTTTTTGAGTGCTTGCTCATCAGAGAGCAGAGGATTATTTAAAGAGGCACCTGGCAAAGACAGTGGCGCTGACTGACAGGTTGAGGCTAACGTACGTCGTGGGTTTTGTAGGCCATCTTTGTCTTGGCTTCATTACGCAAATTCAAACATGGCATGTTGCTCGGTGCTTAACATTTACAGGGCTTTTTCTGGATTCGTGACAAGCGGCCCAGATTTTTTGCGTAGTCCAACAACCTGGCTGTTTTGAAATAGAAACTCTAATACAGGTAGATGCTTTATATTACTACTTTATAAAAACGCGTTCATATTTTGCCCGTTTATTATGGTGCATTATTAAAAAGCAAGCACCCTGTAAAAAAGAAAGTCCACACGTAATACCCAGAGCTGATAAACAGTGTGTTTATCCAAGCCGAAGCACCTTCGCCAGGGGAGACGTAACAACAGTGTGCTGCTGCTTGAGGCCAAATTTACTCCCGCACTTAGTCTCTAGCATGTGCCCCCAGCTCACACACACCGAATCCACATAACCGCTGTCATAATCATTTTTCTACTGTGAAAGGGAAAAGGCAAAAATAAAATCCTGCCTTGCTTTTTCTGTGTGTGTGTGTGTGTGTGTGTGTGTGTGTGTGTGTACCTGAGCAGCGTGCTGGTGTGTGTAGCAGATTCCTTCAGCTTTATCAGGCCACACCGCATGTGCTACAGGGGACTGAATAGTGGAAGCTGGAAGCTGTCCGTTATCAAGCAGCACACACAAACAGGCCATGCACTGGGGCACATGCCCTGAGGTGGTCTCACCCAAAGCAAGCGCTAAAAAAAGAAAAAAACATGCAGCATGAAGTGATATTTATCAAACCCAGGGATTCCTAGGAACACATTTTCTAAAAATGTCCTAAAAATGGTCAAATCGGGAACCTGTGGCACGGAAGTGGTTATAATCTGATCTAGCGGCGTTAATTAAGAAAACAGAGCTGTTCAGCTCTAATACATGAATAAGAAGTAACTAGAACTGACCTTGGTATCCATGTCATAGTGATGTGTTTTAGACAATGTTTTTTTGGCAATTGTCAATAACATTTTTAATTAAAAAACTATATTAAATATTGCATTTCAATATTAAATAACGTATACTTGTATGCTGCCACTGACATAAGAATTATTTGTTAGTATAACATATGTCAAATGTTGTGGTTTAACATCTTTAACAAATTACTCACAGTACTGTCATTTATATTAATGCTTTTTGAAGCTAGAATAAATGGGATTCTTATATTAAAAAAAAGAAATTACTTGAGCACCTCATATTTTTGGACACTAACAGAACATTGTATATACAATATATATATATATATATATATATATATATATATATATATATATATATATATATATATACAGTGGGACCCCATTGTACGAGCAAATTTCTAAGGCACGAGCAAACTCACGCTGCCGGTTCCCCGTTCCCCAGCGCCAGAGACGTGCTGCGTGGGGCACTAAGCAGGCCGACACAAAAAAACAAATAAAAGTGGATGTGAAGCCTTTGCACCTGACCTGTTGTGGCTTTCCTTCTCCCACAGTAACTTTTTTTAGTTTTATATTTTTATTTCACTAGAAATCTTGAAAAATGTCTCCCAAGAAAATCAGCGATGGTGCTGTGAAAACGAAAGTAAATAGAATTACATGGAAACCGAAGAGGTTACGAGCGTTTTGTGCGTCTCACACTCGCAATCAACCCCTATCACATGAGTAAGTGTTAAATTATGTTTATATTATGGTAATTTGCGGTGTATTTGTTTTTAAAAATAGGCTACAAATACTTTTTAAGTGCAGAAATAAGCGATCGAATGACATCTTGGAACGGATTAAATCACTTTTACATTCATTCCTATGGGGAAAATCAGTTCGAACATACGAGCAAATGGACACATGAGCAATTTTCAAGAACGAATTATGCTCGTACAACGGGGTTTTACTGTATATATAAATAATTTGAAAGACTAATATTGGTAAGCTTAACTTTATGGGATTATGGAATGGCTAAAACAAATCATTGAAATTCATAGGAGTATTTCTATTTACTCTTGTTTTTTTGTTTTTTTAAGGAGGATTTAAAAGTGTTTCTAAAATTGTGCAGTACTTTTCACAAGTTCTAAATTCAATTTACATGATTGGGGAAATTTGTAGTAAACTTTTATCAGTTCAATGGGAAAACTGGGTGAAAGTGATAGATACTGTAGATTACCTATGATAGATTAGATCAGTAAGAGTTAGTCATTACATGCAACAAGCGTTTTTCATACAAGGGCTCACAGTTGGGAGTAGATTAGATAAATAAAAAAAAGTTCTTCAACAGCACACTAAAGCACATTTTCAACTCTGACTGTAATTTGTAATGAACATGTCTGCATTCAATTTCAAATTCAAAATAGAAGCGTCTTTTGTCGAGTTTTGACTAATTAATACGTCACTCGAGAAACGTACTAAACATATTTACACAAAAACAAATGGGTGCTTGAATGTCTCATGGCTTGGAATGTTGAATAAAATGTTAGCACATCTGTTGTGTTGTTTTGTAAGAGTCTAAAAATACTACATACAGATGAAAAATAACTTAAATAGGCTTAAAATGGCAAGGTTGATTTAAAAAAAGACAGAAATGTTCTTTTTTGTGTTACACCATAATTGAAAATGATATCAGTGTCATTTCAAATACAACCTATCTTATGTATTAGTATGCTGAAAATAATACTAATAATACTTCATCCCATTTTTAAGACAGAATTCATCCACTTCTTCCATTGTGACCTTGACGTTACATTAGCATCGTCTCTATTACTGCTGTGGCAATCAAGATTATAGGGGGGTGAACTAGCTGCCTCATTTATTTCTATTTTCCGTGTGGAGTAGGCATATCAGACCTCCGACGATGATCATTTCAGAAGGGTAAAATAGTATTAAATGTTTAAATACTGTATGAAATTATCATCAAAATTTGGGCAACAATCTGACCCTGTTTATCAAATTTGTGATGTCAAAATATCTCTACTTTTGAAGATTATGTATATCAGATATTTAAACTCACTGTCATGAATAATATACCTGACGTAGAATTACAAGATCATATAGAAACGGCGTACCTCCGCTGATGGTATTTTGCACGCATTTGTTTTGCCACAAATGGACACCTTGTCTCTTGTATTGTAATTAAGTCTCATGCAGAGTCATAAAGCTCAGCGTCAACACTTCCGCTCTAGAGCGCGCATGCATATTCATGCGGCTGCTAAGTATTCATGAGCAAATGCCTGACCAAATGCTGGTTGAGCCATCTAAGTGAAATATAGCCGGTGTGTTTTCTCTTTTTTTGGTCATTTTATTGCTGCAGCAGCATGGGGAGTTGAAGTGATTCAGAGTCTGGCACCTTGTAGGAGCTGCTGTGAGCAGGCAGTATGGTGGAGGTTTGACTGACAGACGTAACAGCACCAGCTGATTTCAGGCTTCAAGCAAGCCTTCATCTCACTCTTTCGCTTACCCAAGCAGAGATGAGAACTTCAGTGCTTATTATCACTTTGAGGATAAAAATCTTCACTGTAGAAGTTGGCCACTCCCATTTTTTTTTATTTATTTTGGCCCTACCACTTTAGGGGGTATAATATATTCATATTATTAAAGAACCTATGCATATGTGAACACTTCCAGTATCATCTTTGTTGTTCGAATGTTTGAAAGGATTTTATTCACTCATATTTATTAGCTGAAATGAGTATCTTTCAGAACTTTTTTTAGTTTCTCTCCTTTTTAGTGAGAATGACATTCGTCTTTACTATTAGTGTCAAGTTCTAATTGTCATTTATATCTAATCATTCATAACAATGATTTGTAGATTCCAAATAGATAATTGTAGCCCTCCTAGTTATGATTTACAATTTTTCTTTCTTTTTTTGGGAAATCCAGAACATCTTAGCACAAAGTTTCAGTCTGAAAGGGAAGGGTGGAGATTGAAGTCATTGGTTTTGCAGTCACATTAACAAAGTGACTGGAAACAATCTGGCAACGTGAGAGGGAGTGTTTGGCTTGCAGAGTTTTTGTTCATTGTCATTGCTTTTGTCAATGTCATCAGTCGAATGAAGAGAGCTGCTTTGTGGAGTGAGAAAGACAGACAGATCAGAGAACTGTTTGATGAACAACTCAAAAATTGCACGAAGAAGAAATGACAGTATAACAGAGACACACTTTGGTTAAATTGTGTCATTTCCTGTCAATAGCGAACGTAATCAACCTGAGTGCTGGTGGAATAATGTGCTCTTTCATGAGGTGTAATTAGATTCATTACAAATGTAATATATGATATATATTTTTTTTCTTTTTTGTTACTTTATTTTATTCATTTGAATTCCAGAGCAGATTTCTTACGTTGAGAGCTGCCTTTCTATGTAATAGATTTCTAAGGAATCGTTACTTCAAGGTTTGGAGGTGTGAGCAGTGCTCTATTCAGCTCGTTTTCGATTTCTCTGCACTGATCCAGTCCATGCAGGTTTGTTGCTATTTGATCGTGGTCTATTCTAATATTGGCGGTGGTGTAAGACCGAGGAGGTTATTAGAAAGCCGCAGTCAGACAGAGAGGAGTGAGGGAAGGAGGGAGAGAGGATGTGAGCTGTCTTTATCACCCAGCTGAAGCCCGAATGGCCTCGGCCAGCTGAATGAGAGTGAGATTAAAGACAGACCGTTTCGAGGTGGCATTCAGTGTCTGAAAGCGGGCCATGGTGTTCACTGCATGCTGATGAAGCCTGCTGAATGGCTTTATGGACCTCAAACCAGCCTAAGGGTGATTATGGCTTCTCTGCTCCCAGATAAATCGGCAAAGCTTGGGGCGCTTGGCCTTCACTGAGAGGTGAAAAATGGGGCTTGCATTTTTTGTTTAGTTATTTTTTTCCGCAAAAGGGGGTTTTAACCTGCAAAAAATGCTAACCATTTAAAGACGGGCAGCATAGGCCTGAGACGTGATCCTCTGGGAGAGGAAGCACATTTAATTACGAGGAAGCAACATCGTGGGGAGTGTGGTGGGGTTACGGAGAGCAGAAGGGGGCGGACGTTTGTTTTTCTCTCCCTTCGTCCTCCTCTTCCTTCTTCATCTTCTTTCCTGTTGCAAATGATGATCATTCATTGCTTGTTTCATGCCAGCAGTCAGGTATAAATAGCCTCTCTGATTAAAGGGATGAACACTAAAAAGTAGATGCGTTTCTGAAGGACGGTATCATTTGTCTGAGTAAATTAATTAAGAGAAAGGAACGAGGTCATATAAGAAAATAGGTCATAATTCCCTGTAGGGACAAAAAGATTTCCTTAATGCTGCTTTTGTAAGCTCAAGACAGGCATGCCAGCATGTTTACTGAATTTTACAGTGTTTGCATATCCCTTCTATATATGAACACACAGACAAGCCGCACGCAGTACTGCATAAAGAGAGTGAGTCTGAGAGAAAGGTGAGGGAAAAAAAAATCATATCAGCTCTCTGGATGCACCCCATGAAACCACTAGAGCACTCAGTCGAGTGAATCCAGGCCCCAAAAATACCTTAGAAGAGACAGCATCTTGACATTTTGAGACTAGGCCCAGTTTTTAATGAGCGATATTTCCAGAAGATCGTCTCCAATCCGAAAACCGTGACAGAGTGCCGATGCATGTGCTGCGTGATAAACGCAGACGGACACATCTTGTGAACCCTGCATGCCGCTGATTTGCCGTTAGAGAAAAATGCTTGTACTACTAAATGGGAGAGTTCTCATTTTTACCACATTTCAACCCAATTTAGACATTGGCCTCTTGCACCTAATAGCTAGTTCTGCACAACAGCATTGAGGCTGAAGGCTCATACCGACTTCCAGCTGAGGCACGCAAGTCATAAGTCATAGCATCATTTTGAGCTGTTGCTTGAAAGATGGTACAGCAAGCAGTGTTGCTACTTCAGTGTTCAAAAGTCCTTCAAAAAATGTTGTAGGCTCAGGTTACCATATGTGTGGCTTTTTAGAGTTTTCCAGAACATTCCATTGTGTGAGACTGTGTGTGCATGATGCTGTGCATGATACATTGCCTTCCCATCCAGTGTGTATTCCTTTCCCGTTCCCAGTTTTACCAGGATAGGGCTCGGATCCATAAATAAATAAATGTTACATCCAAGAGCGGAACAGACTTAGAGAAAAACAGTAATTGGACTAATTGGGAGAGAGAAATACCATCCATCCCACCCAGACAGTAGGGCCAATTATGCTTCGTTTGCCTTTGACAAACACTGTTGCACCACTTGGGAACACGCAGAGCTCTCTGATGCCAGACCCGCAATAGATTGCTTTTCCTTTTTCCTCCATCCCTCAGTAGTATCTGTAAGAGCATTAGTGCTATTTCTCTTACCGCTGTTATGTTCAGTGCAGTAGCCGTTTGGGTTCCTATAAGCCAAGGCGTTCACGGTGAAATTGGAGAAACAAGGAGATGTGCTGTGCTGAGATGCTGAGGCTTTTCTCACTCTCGTCTTGATTGAGCTTGTTACAGCCTTCATTTAAAGCTACCCTGCTAGGTTAGAGCAAAGCAAAGGCTATCTAACTTCCTCTATTTCAGTGTCTGGATACAAATTACCGTTTGGACACATAGCTTGTGATTTGGCTTTGCTTTCTCAATGTACAGTAATTCACTCTGAAGAAAAGGCACAGAGGTGTGTTACAGTCCTGCAACCTGCAATAACGGGACTGTGATTTGGGGATTTAAAGTGACCAAAGAACTGTTACGAGTAAATCTGTCAGCTGAAAACTAGCTCAAGTGCATAAAATGTAATACGACAATGATTTATTGTCATACAACATGGCCAAAAGTTGTGTACACCTGTCACAACTATAAATTATTTTTAAACATCCAGTTTCATTCCTCTCTAAATGATGTACATATGTTTATAATTACCGTATTTTCCGGACTATAAGCCGCTACTTTTTTTCCACGCTTTGAACCCCGCGGCTTAAACAACGAAGCGGCTAATTTATGGATTTTTCCAGGGTTTTTCCCGGGAACTTCAAGACAAAAAACTGAGCCCCGTAACATTAGACCAATGAAATTGCCAAACGGGTTCAGGTGAACCAACGAAACTCTTTATATTAAATCAGATGCGCTCCCACTGAATTGGGCCGCACCACATCATAAATATGGATGATGTTCCTCTGACGTTTGACCTGCCGCTCACTCGGACTGTCTACAGGAAATGCGAATCATTCGTCACGCTGAAAACAACCGGGCATGAAAAAACGCACTTCACCTGTGTTCTGAACTGCACGGCATCGGGAAAAAAGATTCACCGATGGTAATTTTTAAACGCACGACGATGCCAAAAGAAAAACTCCCGAGAGAAATTGTTGTGAAAGGAAGGAGGAAGACAGTGAACAATGACTTTCTTGGTAGGCTACTGTTTAGATACAAGCCGTGTAACAGGCAGTGTCTTTTGTTAAAGCCTGTGTTAAAGTTCATTAGTTTCAGTGTAGATATATAGACAGGTGCGGCTTATTTATGTTCAAAATAAAAATCTTTGTAAAATTCAGTGGGTGCGGCTTATATTTGGGTGCGTTTAATAGTCCGGAAATTACGGTACCCAATATACACTACATAGTTGCAGAGTAAATTATTGAAAGATACTGGACACTGATCGAGGCTGCTTACAAACGCACTAAAAAGCAGCGAACAGAGGAATTTGTTCGTTTTTGTTGTGTAGTTTAATGTCTAAACATCTACGGGAGTCACTTTAATGGCAGCCATTATAATCACTTTGATGTGGAGAAAGTCCTATCTTAATAACCAACTGCTTTGGTTCTGGAAGGAATATCGGAAAATTAAAAGCGGAGACTGTATCATTTTACAGCTACACGAATATTATAAGAGAATCATTTGCACAAGTCTCATCTATTTTAAAACACATTATTTCATTGCTCAAGGATGTTACTTGCACAATTTGTTTTTCTTGCCCTTTTATTAACAAGAGAAATCCAGGCACGAGAGGAATGCTTCCCCTTCACACGCTGCTCATTTGAACTTATGAAAAAGACATTGTGCGAGCTTCCACAGCAAATAAGCATTTATACACATTTCTGCCTGGCTGAAGATTATTATTTTTTTAAATATCATATCATCGCTTCTTTCCTTCACCTTTGCCTTCTTTTTTATTCGTTTCTGGTTAAAGTACAGTAATTCTTTACTTCAGAAAAGTGCAACTATTCATTAAAATAAATACCCTTGTAAAAGTAAAAATGCGGGTAAACCTTTTCACTCAATTTAAACAGAAATGTAGACATTTTTGGAATATGACTGTATACAGTACATAGAAGTACAACTGACGTATATCTGATTTTAGATATTATTGATAATTGATTTTTTTTTCTTTTACAGGGGATTATGAGGAAATTAGTTATATCAGCTTAATTGATAATGTCGCAAATCTTTGCTATAATCAAATTACCCAGCTGACATAATACAAAGTCTACAGTATGTCAAAGTCATTGATGGGTATTATCTTTTATTCTTGCTGTCTCATTAGTAGTGAATAGAAAGTGGAGATTTTTCTATGTATGAATATAAAAGACAACAGTGAGAGGTGAAAGAATAACCCAAGTTCAAATACTAAAATAAAAAAAAAAAACACGCTTAAATACAGTTGCAATTACTACAGAACACAAAAGTGATCGTATAATACTTAAAAAGAGAATCGTCAGCAAACCCCTTTATGATCCTTCATCTCGGTGGGCCCGGAGGGTTCGCACAAACATGAAATCAATCATGTATCTTTAACACCACTCATACTGGGACTGAACATTTATCAAACATGCCTAATAGATGGAGAAAGTAATTCTCATATGCCTGACAAGAAGTAGAAAGAAAGACATGAAAACGCAGTATATCAATAATCATAGCATTTATTAAGTTGCTCTGATATGAATGTGGGCATAGTCATTCATCTTAGCGGTAGATATATGTCTGCATAGACAGCACACATACATTTAAATCAGCCATATCATTCAGGTGACAGGTACACTTGATGGAAAAATGTCAAACGGCAATCCGTTTTGATGGAAAACCAAACTAAAAGAGAAAATGATGAGACAAGGGCATGGAATAGTGTGCATTTGTGTGTGTGTGTGTGTGTGTGTGTGTGTGTGTGTGTGTGTGTGTGTGTAAAACTCATATGATAGTCATTTGCTTCTTCAAAACTAGTAACATTCATAAATTCAAATTCAATGTCTGATTTTTTTGGTCAAGGAAGTGGTGGCTCTATCCCAGGAATATCACCCGGCATAAAACCAGAATACACCCCGGATGTGATGCCAGTCCATCAGAGCACCATTTATATAAACATTCACAGACTCCTTCACATCTAGTACCTATTTACAGTAGTCAAGTCACAGGATGTTGTTAAGATGTGGGAGGAAGCCTTAAAAGCTGAAGGAAACCCGAACAGACACGGGAAAGAACATGCACAGGCACTAATCTATGCTCAGGATTGACCTTGAAACTGTCAGGCAGCAATGACACCTGTGGTGGCACTGTGCCTATAAAACTAGTAACAAAATTAACAAAAGGTGTGTTGTAAATTCTGTAAAGCTGCTTTAAAACAATGTCCGTTGTGAAAAGCACCATAGAAATAAACTTGACTTGACTTCCTAAAAGCCCAAATATATCATATCCTGCGCCTGTGCTAATTAGAAAGATGTCGACTGCACAGTTTTGATACTTTTCAGTCGTCTTTTCACACCTAACCTGTATGTGCTAACTGGGTTGCATTCCAGGGAAGCATGTTTCTGCCAAGAGATTTTAAGAATAAAACTTTCAAGGGCACAAAAATTACATAGTATCAGTGTTAGTATCAGTACTTTTCAACTTAAACAGATTAAATGTAGCATGTTATCAGCAATGTATCAGATATATTGCAAAAAGATCAAACATTTTCAATCTAATTTCACAAAAATCAGCTAATAATAACTATTTCGCTTGTTCAAATCAAATAACTTATTAGTCACCTTATTACCTAGCAATGCCACTGTGTTTCACCAAAAATATTGGTTTCATATTGGATTATACTTGGAAAGACACCAATTAATGTTTTCTAAATATTTGGATGAAGGTATGGGGTACAATTAAGAGCACATTTTGTTTTTTTTTCTATTCTTGGGCTGTAAGGATTGAATTTGTATTACTGAATTTTTGAATTAGCACAGAAGTATGTAATAATAAAGTCAAATGCATGATGCAATTAGAGGTCAACGGATTAATCGGTTTTGCCTGAAGGTTTTTTTTAATCCAGTTTCTATTTTAAAAACTACGAGTTGATTAATCGTTATCGGCAAGTACGATCCAACCTAGATATCGGTATCTGTGAAATCCACTATCGGTCGACCTCTGGATGCAATAAATAAAAGTGCTAAAAAACCTTACATTGAAGGATGGGTAGAACTACATTAGAGAACTTTGCAGGATCCAAACAAACACATTTAAGATAAAAAAAAAAATGCAACAAAAGTAACACCAACATTTACAAATTAACAGGATGCAATCTGATCGTGAATAACACAAGTTAGAGTTTTTAAGAGTCGAGGGCTGCTGTATATTCTATAGTGATGAAGCCTACGGAGTGCACGTCGAAAAGGAATGTTCGCTTATAAAGTTATTTAAAAATAAAGCAATAAGAATTCTTAAGACTTGCTTGGCCTTTTAGACATTACATGAAAAAAGGTACTGTTTCGTTTTGGTGTAAATATTGATACATTTCAAGTGAGAAACATTTTACTGTTACATTATTAGGAAATGAAAAAGTTTGTAGGTAAAAGGAAATAAATAGCTAAGTGTAGTGTTGTAGCATGTAAGCACAAGTATTATGTTGTTGTTTTTTACCGGCTAATAAATATACATGTACAAATGAAGCGGCTAAACAGCAGCTGCTAAATGAAAAAGGTGTTGTGGGTATGTTTGCTTTTTACTTTAAAGAAAATTCCAAACACCTCAATCAGAGGATTCTAATTAAGTAATTAACTAACAAAGTAATTATCCATCTAATTCATATCCAATATTACAAGCTTGGTAGTCCTATTATTTATTAAAGCCTTATATTCATTTGTCTGGTAACTTCCACACATCATTTTCACTTGTTACTTTCGGAATCTGTGCTTGCAAGAAAACAATCCATAGTTCACAATTACAGATTATAATCTATATAAAATAATTGTGAGGGTGGAAGGGTGGTGCTGTCAGTTTTTGAGGTATTAATATCAATACAGTTTCTTGTTTAATACGTGGTAAACATTCAACGAGCATGTAGGATCGAAAGTAAAAGGTTATCACCAGAACAATGACCTTTAATGTTGGCAGTGTTAGTAAATGTTTTATAATAGTGGACAATGTGTGCATTATTTTCAATAACTAGAAAAAAAACTTGAGTGCCCTTACTGCAGTCACAACCTTTTTTATTGGTCGTTTAAAAATCACAATCTGATGTTTTCTGAGACACAAATCATTTTGTCAAACAACACAATAGCGTATTTAGCAGCTACCCAGATTGCACACTTTTTCTTTTTGTCTGCATAAAAAAATTGTATAGTACATAGCCAGCCTAGTTTAGTGAACATATAAAGAGTCAAAATTTGCATTTTGCAATTAGCCACTGACTTGTGACTTCAGAGGAAGTCAAGCTTAGTCATGATTGTTTTCAATAGCCTACAGCTCAGAGAGCATGGTCTGAATGGATTCCAACATACCAAAGAGCAAGAAAATGGTGACTATTTCTTAAATGTGCTCTGGCAATATTTCCTTGAACAGCAGAGATTTGCATCTGCAGTGCGTTGGTTCATTAAAAAAAACATAGAAAAATAATAAAACTTTGGTCTTTCAAGTATGGTTCTACCGCATCTTGCATCCTTGTACCAAATTAGGACACAATATTATCCAAGCAATATGATGGATCCACTTTTTTTTTTTTAAATAAGAGACATTTTTAAATGGGGGAACTGACAGGCTAAGCACAGAGCATAGAACAAAGTGCAGGCAAAATGCTTGAGAGAGAGAGAGAGAGAGAGAGAGAGAGAGAGAGAGAGAGAGAGAGAGAGATTTCCCTGCTGCAATGCACACATGACAACTCATTATTTAGCATAATCCAGATGAACAGGGAGGAGGTGGAAGTTAAATTAAAAGAAAGAACAGAGAAAAAAGTTAGAGAGAGGGAACGAGAGAGATGCAGAAGGGAATAAAGAAGAAGAAGGAGAGAAAAAGAACAGTCATTTGCTTCCCCTGAGAATGATATGGAATTAAAACCCTTTTATTACTGCATGCAGAGGAGGCAACATCAGGAACAGGCGTAGCCAGTCATCTCAGCCGATTTACATCCATTTAAGTGCAACAGGTTCAGGTTCTGATAAAGGCTGGTAAATGCAGAGATAGAGAGAGAGAGAGAGAGAGAGAGAGAGAGAGAGATTTAGGGATTTGTAAGTGTGTGTATATAAATTATTTATATGTAGATATATTTGACATTGAGGAGATGAATGAACAATTTGTTCCCCCCAAAAAGAGAAAAGAAAAGGAACAGTGCCTATCTGGAGAATGAAATTCATTTGCACTATGCGTCATAAGGCACTCTGTGTTCCAGTCTCCCCTAGTTGGGCTGAAGGAGGAATCCAACACGCCCCAATGTAGGCATGCATGCACTGTATACTAATATTTCAATGACAGGACCGAAGCCTAAAAGCTATGCATGATTGTAGTAGGAATGACATGCAGAGTTGTCTTCCCTTACAGAAAAATCACATGTACTTCACAGTAAATCTTAGGCAAGGCCTATAATTCACCCATTCTCCACATGTAGCTCAAGCGATTGTATTTTTATAAAGAATTTTCAGATCCGATTTGCTCAAATCAATACTTCTCTCTTACATCATTACATTTTATTTACATAATCACATATAAAAAAACCTGCAATTGCATTTTAAACGTAATGTATGAAGTATGATGTAGTATGAAGAAATACATATAAAATGTATTGGAGATACATATGAAGTATGTTTTTTTTTTTTTTTTTTTGTAATCCAGCTTGAGGCTGTCAGATAAAAAAAAAAAACAGATTCTGGTTCCCCAAGTCATTATTGTTTTGACAAATTGCAATCATAGACCATTGAACACTCACACCCGGGTTAATGCAGAGCAATCCATATTCATAGGCAAAACAATAAAACTCTAGAAATGACACGGTGGAAATTAGAAAAAGCAAGGAGCCAGATAAATAACACTTGGAATAACAGCTTTTACACAGACAGCAGCTAAATTGAGTTCATAAATAAATTCAAAATAATAAGAGGTTTGTCAAATTCAAACACTAGTGAATCTTTTATTGAAGGGAAATGAAGCTGAAAATGTGTGAGATATACTAAACCGTAGCGGCTGTTTACATTTACTGCTACCTGAAGTAGTAGATGCATTTATTTCTCTCATGTACATTACATTACAGATTATTAGGAAGCTGGGGTCAGAGTGCAGGGTCAGCCATAATACGCCAGACCTGGAGCAAAGAGGGTTAGGGGGAATTGCTCAAGGCCCCATAACAGTGGCAGCTGGGTGATGCTGGGGTTTGAACCCCTTATCCTCTAATCAGTAACCTAGAGAAACTATTAAGCTACCACTTCCCCACATTAAGTAAACTGACTACTGTAATTTCATTGGCTATTCATTTGCTCAATCTTTTTTACGACTATAGTAGTTTTGGTTCTGGAATTAAATTTTGTGAATCATAGTAGAAAAGATCACTGTGGGGAAAAAAACCCATTTTGTTTAACCAGTCAATTGCAATGTATGTAATACATATTACTAGTATTTACATTTTTTTTCCTATATTTGTTTGTGTGTGTGCTTGGAGTTCAAATTTAGACATAAAAGTCATAGTAAGATTAATCACAAGGAACAGCTATGAACTGCGCATACACCTGATTATCATTTTGACATTGACTGATAATGAGATCTAAATAAATACAGAGTCAGAATAAAAATGAGGAGACATATTTATTTATTAAAATTGTATTACAAGGCTTGCCAGAATGGTTCACAGGGCACCTGGCTGAGATATGAGATATACACATGGAATGGGATCCCACAAGATGCAGTAAGAATTTGCATAAAAAAAAGCTATTTAGGCATTACAACATGTTTTCAAACATTGCTTTAATATCTCTATTGCAAATGCAGCAGTCTTTTATTCTACATATTCAAATTTGGTGTAATAAACATAGTATTTAGAGAATATATATACATATATATGTATATAAGGTGTATGAATGAATCAGAATACTTTATTAGTCTCACTAGAAAATTGTTAAATCACTTATACACAACCACAAACCCAAAGGTTCTGATTACATGAAAGATAAAACGTTGTGTGTGCCTCTCTTACACGTTCTTCTAACACTTCTGTAAGGTGTCTCTATTAGCCTAAGATGAACTTCTGTGTGGATGCTATTAACTCTGGTTTGAAAGCTAACCCTCAGGGTCTGTTGAGGCCAAACCTCTGACCCTGCTGTCAATCAAAATTTGCATGTCTGGCTGAAAGAAGGAGCCAGTCTCACCTACACTTGCACATCATAATCACTGCATTGAGGCAGAAATGTCACTTAGCACTAAGCTGGAGTCCATAGAACTACATTAGTATGGATGTATTGTACTTCATTTAGGAGCAGCAAACACAAGAGTTTAAGGGAAGGACAGAAGGAAGCTCATCCAAATGAAAGTAAATTGCTCTAGGCAAACATCCAGAGGAGACTGTACGCTTTTGTGTTTCGGTTTGGAATGCCCTGAGACCTGCTTTTGGATTAGGTTGTGTTGCTTTTTGGAAATCTTTTGTCCTACAGCTGAAATACGTCATGGCACAAAAGTCTGAAAGCACTTCAAAGAGATGTATTTAGTTTGACATTTGCTAATACATTTTAGTTCCCTCTGTTTAACTCACAATGTCTTCTTTATTTTTGTTTTTGTAATTATTTACACATTAATTAGTATCAATTAGTAATGTGTACAAAGCTATATGTGACACAGAGATCATTCTGTTCATTCATTGTCTAGTTTGACTAGATGCAGACATTGTGCTCACTACAGGGTACAAAAAAAGGAATTGTAGAATATATGTTGTGTATTACATGCTCAGTATAATAAGCTTCACAACTACAGTAGACTACCTACATGCGTAACCAGGTGTAGGATTTATTCAAATAAAAAAAAAGGTTTAAAATAGTGACTATAATGTATGACCTTCTTGTTTTTTTGTATCAATTATACTAACCAATAAAATTCTTCAATTTTTTCATGAGTATGCAACTGAAAATGCTATCCCCTATACACCTACTGTCTTAATAGCCTGTATTTGCATATTGGAACATGATTTTATTAATGTTCAATTTTACTACATTAGACTGAAGTCTTGTGTCTTTGGATTGTGACTCTGCCTATGCACTCTGTAGGTCAGTTGGCGGCCGGGACGTGTGAGATTGTGACATTGGACAGAGACAGCAGTCAGCCACGAAGGACCATAGCTCGCCAGACAGCCCGCTGTGCCTGCAAGAAAGGCCAAATTGCCGGTACGACCAGAGCCAGCCCTGCCTGTGTGGATGGTAAGGAAGATCTTTGTGTCAAAATTCTTGGGGAAAAGACAGATGTGTCAGCTTCTGCAAAAATCAGTACTTGCTGGTACAGTTCTGGATGTAGGAGTGAAAAGACAGAAACTCACTATAGAATGTCTATTGGAGTTTTCCATACGTGTCAATAAGTTGACTGAAAAGAAACTTCTCCAAATGTAATTTGGATGCATCTGGGTTTGGTGTTGCAGCATCCAAGACATGTACAACAAGAGTACAATAATAGAACTTACTGTGCGTATATTCATGCTCCTCTCTGTTAAACCAAAGATGAAACATTTAGCAATTCACAATTCTACCATGCTCTATGTATCGTCTATGTATTCTCACTGTAAATGCTTAACATAATAGAATCATAGAATGTATAGCGCACTACGTGCTCGATAGACCAGTGTTTGAAAATCCACAGAAAAGTGGCTTCACTACATGGCTGCATCTTTTTACAGTTAATATCATTTTTATCATGTTGCTTTAATATTTACTTAGAAAATTTTTCCAAGCTATAAACAGATTTACTTTTATTACATTAACCTGACTAAAATTATATACTCATTTGATGTAACAAATGTGTACTTTCATATAAATTATTTGGCTAAAGGGAGAACATGTGGATTGTTTTCTAACATTCACATCACATACTTATCTGATACGTGTAAAAAAGCTTTCTTTGGTTTGTCTCTTTATAGATATGTTTGGAATCCATTTTTAGGTATTAAACCAGTTACAACTCATTTTCAATTCACAGGACACACATTATATAGCAAATTCATCAAAGTCATCAAAGTACTCTTGGTTAATTTCTTCAATATTATTCTGCTTGTGCTATATGTGTGTTTAGGACTTGAGAAATGCACTGAATAATGAGTGAGGTTGCAGTACTGTTCAGGGTTGTATCCATAGCACCCAATTCCCCTCCCTCCCTACAATTCAATTCATGAGCACTTACACTCACACTCGTAATTAAATGTAAATGTAAATACACACAGGTGCAATATTGTTTTCTATTTATTATTAATTGCAATGCATACTCTGCCACAATTTCTATGCACTACTTCATCTGTATATAGGGTCCGTGCATATTTCATTCTGACTGTACATTGTGTACAAATATATATATATATATATATATATATATATATATATATATATATATATATATATATATATATATATATATATAGGGTAGAGCCCAACCTGTGGCCCAAGCATACAAATAATAATCTTTTCAACAATCTTCTTGAGTTCCTTATTCTTAATTCTTCATTTAAAGTTAATATTGCATTGAAATAATAATTTGTGGTAAAATTAGTTGTGACTGAGCAGCACTGTTAACAAAATGTCAATATTTCCCAGATTTAAACAAACGTTCTACTAATTTGATTGCCGTAAACAGTTAATGACATTGCAGTTTTCACACCAAATGGGAATAAGTTAAAAAATACTCCCTGTTCCCAATATCATTTTTCAAGCAAATAAGCAGAATAAAATCAAGTAATTTTCTAAAAACAAAAGTAAAGAGTAATTGAAAACTCGGCGTATTTGATGTACAAAACCATTTCTATTGAAGATATATTGTGAGAAATATAAGTTCACCTATTTCACTGTCCAAATGGTTTGGGATGGTATTGAGGCTTTTGTCTGGTTGGGTTGATCACCTGGCAACCTTGTGTGGTGTTTCACAAACTGTGACTGGTACCATGCAAGCTTTATCAAGCATAGCTGAAAAAGATTCCTATAAAAAAGTCAAAATCAAGCTGCATTACTTAGAGAGAATATATTCACTAAATAGCAGCCGATAGCTATATTGTTATTAATGTTCTGTCCCACCAAAATCCACTGCTTGTTTTTGCTCCCAACATCTTGTGAATCTCCGCATTATTTTTTTACCACTTTTTTTGCATTTAACTGCTTGAGGAAGTGTGTTTGTTTCCTGAAGAAGCAGGCAGGGCTACTGGTGTGTTAAAGAAACTGTGCTATTAGAACAACAAAAACCCTTTATTCTTCCCTTGTGCACACTACAATCTCCAAGTTTTAGTATTAGTGTCACAGCATGTCTGAACAAACATGCTCTTTCTCTGTAAACCACCTCCCTCTGTCTTTCACTCTCTCTGTCTTTTAGTCTCTGTCTGTGTCTCTCTCCATTAGCAGCCATAGCTGATTTGGTGTAGAAATGAAACCACAGGGGCAGGATCCGGTGAAGCAGAAAGTAAAATAATGAGGGAAAAAGGAAGCAAATGAGATTTCATTTGATCATTTCAGTTTCTATCAGGTTTTCATCAGAACCGTGTTATCAGTAGCATGCTCAGTGCGTCACACTGTGCGTCCCATATTCACACACAGGTCATTCTTTAAGTAAGATAATCCACAGAGCTATGAAGCATTGCCACTTTAATACTCATGCTGTGCGTGTGTGTGTGTGTGTGTGTGTGTGTGTGTGTGTGTGTGTGTGGGTGTGTGAGGAAGATTGGATCTATATATAGAAAGGTCAAGAGGATGAATACAAAGAAAACAGTATAGGGAAGTTTGTGCATTCTTGGCAAGTTTCTTACAGATCAGATCTCAGACACCCATTTAAAAACATGAGGAACTAAAGCTCACAAAGCTGCCTCCCTGTATCCCTAACACTCCATCCCACTATCACCAGGGCACAAAGATTAATAAAGCAGAGGCACACTTCCATGATTTTTCTAACGACATTCCAGACTATTCTGGTAATTCCTTGGTTTAATCCACTAGAGGGACATAGTGGGCATTGTTGTTTCTTGTGTTGCATAAATTCACTCAAGCTTTCTCAGACATTTCATGCTCTCTGCTCATCCTTCACCTGTGGAGATGTGTCAGGTTGCAGATATTGATTTCTATTCAAAGCCAAGAGAAGAAAGAGATGTCTGCTTGCTTCCAATCATCTAAAGTGAGTGAGCCATGAGACAGATTAGGACATCTAAGACAAGACGTGGACAATGTAGAGGAACTTGTAAAGTAGAGCCATACAAATTCTGCCTTGAGTGCATTACTGTATGTGGATCTTTTTTGGGACTCACTATTTACCCTGAATGTGAGACGTAGACATTATAAATAGCCTTCATTATTATTACGTTAGCATTCTGTTGGTATATGGATGCTAAAGTTTGCAGCATATGGAAAGAATGCACATTATTTGAAAGGGAAGAAATCCAGAAATGAATGTGCATGACTGATGGGTGCATGGATGACTTGATCCTTTCAGATCAAGTTTTCTTTCATATTCATATTGAAAATGCGACTGAGGAATTTTGATTAGTTCATTTGCGCAGGTCAAATCATTTAAAAGTCACCATCATTAGGAAATCCTGCATAAAAGAAATTAAGTTATGCATTTTACTTGAGAAGAAACCTAAATTAACCTAAATAAGCTTACCTTAATTTGTTTATCCTTATGAATATTTATAACTGGGGTAACCTACTTCTTTAAAATTGCACTTTATTTTTGTTGATTAACTTTCCTAATTAATTAATGACTGTAGCAGGCAGGTTGACTGGCATGTCACTGCAGCATCATTTATTTTAGTGAGTTGAGAATATGTAATTGGAAAATTTGGGTTAGAAATTATTGGGTATGAGGGAAAGTGCTATCGCATCCTGAAATAGATGCCAATATGCAAATGTAGCCCATGTAATGATTGCATGTAAGTTTGGCAGAATTTCCAAATTGCATAATTATAGGATCTGAATATCTTGATGTGGGTAACTGAGTTATTTACTAATTGTGAATAATTCCTGTATAGTACAGGGATTTCTTTTTCAGCTCAACCTTTTTGAAAAAAATGTAGTTTGCTGTACTGAAAGCATCAGCAATGGTGTCTGTAACGATCATATTGTGGCTATTGTAAACCATTCGGCTCAGAGGCTTTTAAACAGATGTTTATTCGCTATATTACAGAAATGTTCGTTACTGAATGCGACTGTTCTGTTTTTTTTTTTATATATAAACAAGCATGAAGAAATTGCCTCATAACTAGGTGTTAATGAGAAAAGACTTAAAGGAAGTAATAGAAAGAGATAGAGATGTAGATAGGGATAGGGATAAAGCAGTAGGTGGTTAATTGGCTCATGGTGGTGACAATCCGTGGTTTTTTTTCACTTTTTCTTTGATCAATTACACTTGCTTTATCAAAAGGTTTTTCTGAAAAGGCATAATTGCTGTTAATTTTAGTATATTAGTGTAGAACAAGTGAAATCAGGTAATAAAGATAAGCTGTTTTGTTTTTTGTTTTCATTTTTATGTTCTCCATGTTTTAGCTGGCAGATAAACACTAAAATAAAAAAGACATGGTTTTAATAGTATATCAATAAAATAAATAGGTTAGGTAATTAGTGGTACAATTTTATGTCAAATTCACAGCCTTGATTATAGAATCAAAGTTGTGAGACTATTTTATGTATTAACCCATTTTTAGTTGAACAGTTTTGCTTTTAATGTGGCTTGTTCTAGTTACATTTGGCTTTCAAGTTACAAAGGCAATTGTTTTGAAGTTCTTATAAAAGATTGAACATTTTTGTTTTCTCTTTAACATTAGCCTTATTATTATTATGCATTTATGTAATGAATAAAATCCAATCGGACAATGTGAAATGTTACAAACAAGTTGATCATTTAATTAAAACAGCACGTGTTTTATTCCTATACATTTCATATTTATATAAAATTAATCAATGACAGAAATCAAACCTGAAAATCCTACAGTGCTGTGTATAGAGTTTATTTGATTCCTGTGATTCTTTTCAGTGAAGCTGTTTGCACTAGAGATAAATGAAGGAACTTAAAATCAAATTGCTTTCATAACAAATATTTTATATTGCCCATCTAATATCTCTAGACCTAGCTACAGCAAGGATCTGCATCAAGGCTCTCTAACATGTGACCTCCTTGTCAGATAAAAACCTATTTCATATCACATTATTATTCTGATGTGGCCGCACGTTAAAAATAAGCAAGCCAAAAAACAACACCCAGGCAGTATGATGTGTATCCGCGCCTTGTTCCAGCCTACAGCATGAGTCATTCTTCAGGCTACAGATCCGACAGCACTACAATAGCATCAGCGTCGATCTACACAGTGTAACAGAACAGGACTATGGAGTCGAAGTGATGAGAATGAATCATTCCACTAATCATTTGTTTCATAGACAGTGTGTAGGATGGCGCTTTTGTATTGATCCCACACAGACCTGAATCTGAAGGTCAAACTCCAATTCCTTATGTTAGACAATTTTCACTTACAGGGAACTGTTAATTAATTTCTTCTTTGTGCCTGTAATAGCATTACTAGTTAATGTTCTGCATATGGTAACTAATTAAGCAAACAAAGTAAAGCATGTTGCTTATTATCTCTTTGTTTAATTAGTGTTTAGTCTTTGGTTTACATAACACAGTGCTGTTTGGGAAAGGCAAGCTTCAAGTGGGCACAGATGGGTTTATTAACAGTAAGCAAGGCAGAGTCGAGTTAAATGAGTTTTGCCGTGAGGTTATTCGGTGGGTACTGCAAATAATAGAGATTAAAACAAAGACATGAAACAGAAGGGTATATTCAAGTCTACTGCGACTGTCTGCGTTTCTCTCACAGCAAGGAAACATCAGATCTAATAATTTGTATCCCCATCCCATAGACACAAACTAAACATGTGCACTGGAATCAAATTTTGCACATTCAGCACTATGAGGCAACGTGCAAGACATTTATTCATACGGCTGACAAATAAAACAGGACACAAGCGAGTCTTTAGGATGTTGCCCCATATGGAAGACATGATGCGATTTTAACCATTCAGCAGTCTATTGCTTTAACTAATTAGCTTCCATGACACGTACACAATGTGCAATGTTCGGAAGTATGTATGAATGCACAAGAGTACAGAGTAACGAGACATTACAATGTTTTTTTTTCTCTCTCTCTCTTTCACAAGGCTAAGAATTCTTTCAACTCCTCTAGCATTCTTAGCACCACTTTCTTTGATTTCTTTGTATGCCAAGTGCACTTCCTGTGAAATACCGATACAGGCTCTGTTTACAGACGAGGATAGCTGTCCAAGCTTTAAAAGCGTGAAAGAGCACAGAGTAAAGGTTCCCAATCCTGATCCTAAAGTTTTCTATCACATATTATTGTTTACCCTGCTAACACAAGTCAACCAATTATTAGGTTAATTAACAGCACTTCGTAGGGTTAGCGGGGAATAGACAGAAATATGTTTCAGAGCAAAAGTCGTACATCACATTTTCCCTACACTAACACATTTGCTTAGTCAAAACGAATCACACAAGGAAATCAGGAGAGCAATCTCGAAAAAAAATACTTTTTTTAATGTGTAAAACTGTAGAAGCCAACCTTTCTTTAGTGGATCATCTCACCGATTGACTGTAAACTTGTACCTGCTGTAATCATAAAGACCCGTGTCCTGTTCTCATCCCAGGACATTCATAACAGGCACATATTGAACATTCCACTCAATATTGTTCGACGTTTTCTACACCTGTATAAAGTTCTGAGTCATAATCCCTGCGTCTGCTGTCACACAGAAGAGGATGGGTTTTCTTTTATAGTGCGGTTTCTCTCAAGATTTCCTCATGTCATCACAAGGAGGTTTTTCTATGCCAAATGTCACCGCTGGCTTTTCAGTAGGAATCTAAATCTACATCCAGTTTTCTTTTGGAATGCTGGTATTGTTCTATACAAGTTCTATACAAATAAAAGAATGGCTCAAAAAACTGTATTAAATTAATGACAGTTATATTAGTTTTTGTCACAAATAAAATAATCACTTGTGTGTAGTTAGTAACAGAAGAGTAGCCTATTTATGCCTAAGTGCTGTGACATAATTCAGATTTTTAAGGTTTTGTTTGAAGGAAAAATAGAGTGGCAGGTTACTTTTTGTTTCCCCGCATCAGCGAAATATGAATACCACCCCCCCTGCTGTGTCAATCAGAACACATTAGCGCAGGTGGGTTCATTTCTAGGCACGAAAATAGCGTAAATGGAAAAAATAGCCTCCTATACCAATAAATAATTTTTGCACCTGCAAGAGAATCAAGCCCCGAATGTAACCCAGTTACGCACATAAGACCTGAACTTCAAGAATGCCATAGACTTTGAATACATAAATCACGGAGTGAACAATGTTAACAGCTTTGAGTTCAGACAAGAGCAATGGGAATTAGTAGATTCTCCTGAGGAACAGTTACACATTCAGTGGTGATAGTCTCTTCTGGTCTTACTGGTACGCTAGATAACAAACTTAAGATAAATCAGACTTCAATTCTTGATTTTTACAAAGCAAACTAGGAAAGTGCTTATTTAAGTTTTTCAGGAAGAGGTAGGTCTTTAACCGTCGCTTAAATATAGCCAGGGACTCCGCTGTTCGGACATCTTGGGGAAGTTCATTCCACCACCTCGTTGCCAGAACAGAGAAGAGCCTTGAAGTATACTAACCTCTTATTCTGAGAGAAGGTGGTATCAGTCGAGCAGTGCTGGAGGATCTAAGACAGCGTGGTGCAGTGCTGATCCTGTTTTCTGTAAGGGCTACATAGTGGAAAAGATACTGATGAATGAACTTGTCACTTGATAAGTCTTGATACTCCATCAACAACAAGACTCTGAACATTGAAAGCCCAGAACTCAAAATGGAACTGCTAACTCTGAAAACCTGCTTTTTTGGAGACAGAGTCAGGAAATGCAGACAAACTAACAAACACAGACTATCCGACCTACAGTATTTGCACTGGCTACAAGTACTTCTTTGATTAAAAGGCTGATAATTCTTGAGGGATTGCTTATCAAAGCATCACTTAGGAATAGGATGCTTGGCTTAAATTCTGTGTGCCGCTTTTAATAATGAACAGAAATTTAATATCTAAGAAAAAAGAACGAAAAAGAGCTAGCAAATCTCCCACAGGGCTACATGCAGTCATGTCACATGAACATTAGCATAGAAATAAAAAGTAGAGTCTAGCAGAGCTCATTTAAAAAAACCTTTGCCATCTATTAACATTCACTTTTCTCCTTCTTTTCAATAGTCCTTTCTTATTAGTATGAGTGTACGCAGTTTCAACAATGAAGGCCTTGTTGAGAATAGGACCCAATGTTAAGTAATTGCTCCTTTTCTGAGGGGAAGAAGAGAGAGGCCCAAAAGAGGAAGAGAAAGAGATGGAGAAGGCATTTATTGAATAGGGAAAATGTTTTACACAGAGAACGTTTTGTGACTGATGTCAAATCTATACCATTTGTCACACATTCCCCTTCCTTACACCTTCAAAGTGGTCTGCAGTGAAAAAGCATGCCAATTACCCTAATTCTTTAACTGAATAATACATGATGGTGGTTCTTAAAAGGCACTTCTTTTCAGGGCACTTAGCACAAAATAGCACTTTTTTTTAAAAACCAGTGACTTTGTACCTGAGAGTGGGAAAAGTTCCACACTATAACACAATTAGTGGAGCATCCAGAAGAGCTTTAGAAGCAGTGAGCGGAAGCTAATGTGTGTTTGATGGAGGAAGGAGGTGCAGATGCACGGTCGTGTTGCCCTAATGGTTCCCGCTCTAATAAATAGCGGCACCTCCGCAGCAGGTACGTAGCCAAAGTCGCTTGTTCATGTCCCAGCAAACCAGGCCATCTCCTTGATGAAGCACTCGCAGGTGTGGGGAACGTTCCACGCTGTTGATTACATCAATTATTATTGATGTCCTATTAGGACCATTCTCATTCTGTTTTTCTTGTAATAAATCATAAATAGAATTAATCATATTCTGGAGAGGTTGCTACCTGTACAGTTTTTTTCTCCCTCTGTGCCTCTTTTTCTGTGTGTGTATAAAAGTCGAGCAAATTGTGCTATTATTATTAAAGCTTAAAATTTTCTGTTTTAAAATTCAAGACATGTGTGGCAAGGGGTCTATGCTTGTGATTCTCACCTTGGTATTTGTGCTGTTTTCTACTTAGCATTTTATTTTTATTTTTTATCACAATGACACAGCTCATCTGTTTCAACTTCATAGCAATATAACTTTAACATTTAATGAGCAATCCCATATTTTATTTTCATTTTGCTGATGAGCTCAATCAATTATACTGATGGAAATAGAGCCCCAGAGCCTCTTCTCATGCTTGAAAATGCTCCTGATGACAGGTAGGAGTGTAAATAAAAGACAGAAGGATGCAAACGTGAGTTGTTGACTGTACTTATTAGAGATTTAGTTTTAGATTGAAATGGGACATTTTAATGTGGTGAAGATGAGTAGGAATTGATGGAGTTTGCACACTGTAAAACATTTTAAAAGATGGAAATTCAAACATTTTCTTCATTCAGAATTATAGACTTTGAATTGAAAGAAGCCACACATTCCACCTCATTTAGATCACATCAGTGTTGTGTTCTTGAACCTTTTTAGACAGGAGATATTGATTCATTGTCTGATATGCACATTATTGTTTTCTTTAGTGACTCATAGCTAGAGACTTGAGTACTGTATCTTCCTCATAATTGAAGTAGAATTATAAACTTAAGTGTACTTTTAAAAAAACTGCAATGTATAATCATTAATATAATAAACAGGGTGATTATATAACATTGTCAGCATTTAGCCATTTCTGTTTATTTATTTATAGCTGTTATAATGTATGTGGTGGTAGATCATTTGGAGGAAATAAACATAACTACTACTAATATTAATAATAATAATAATTGTTAGCAAAAAATAAATAAAAGAATGAAACACTTGTACATGTGGTCAAGGAATAATTAGCTTTAGGATGGCAAAAAACAACAACAGGCTTTATCTCTCATAGATTATAACCTTAAAACAGCATATGCTGTGTTGACATTTATTTTATATATATATATTCCCTCCATCATTACACCCTTAGCTTCAGAACATTATGACCACATTCCTAATATTGTGTTGGTCTCACTTTTGCTGCCAAAACAGTCCTTAACCGTCGAGCATTAACAGCATTAACATTTCCAGCAATTTGAGCTACAGAAGCTCATCTGTGGATCGGACCACATGGGCCAACCTCCGCTTTTCATGTGAGCCATGGCCACCCATGACCCCGGTTTACCACTGTTCCTTTCTTGGACCACTTTTGATAGATACTGGCCACTGCAGACCAGGAACATCCCACAAGCATTTCAGTTTTTGAGAAGCTCTGACCCAGTTGTCTAATCATCACAATTTGGTCCTTGTCAAAATCACTGAAATCCTTCCGTTTGCCCATTTTTTCCAGGAAAGTAAATCATTGTTTAACTGTTACTTATATATTTCTTTAGCATGATGGTAACAGAGCATATTTTAATATTAGACACAACCAAAATCAGTGGAGAAAATAAGATTGTTTGAACTCTAAGGTTTTTAGTAAAACGCAACCCTGTGAATTACTAATAAGGTTTCAGCACAGTCTTGCCAATATGAATGAACGCCAATAAAATTGAATTCTGCCATGCTGACATGCTTACAGATTGCAGAAAAATAAAGATGAAAAATGGCATCTTTTTACTCCTGAAGTATGCGTCATAAATCTAATGGAACGATGGCTCAGGGAGAGTTGACACTAAAGCTGGGTTTCCATAAACAAGGCTTCCTTATTGGGGAAACACACAGATGACAGTGTAGAATGCATATTGGTCCTTATTTAGCTCTGTGCTTCTTTAATCCCCCATGTAGCTCAGTGGTTAGGGCATTGGACTTTGAATTTTCCAATCCCATGATGTCTGTGCTGGGCTCTTGAACAAGGCTCTTAACCCTCAGCTTCTCATTTGTATAAATGAGAATTTTAAGTTGCTCTGGATGAGGGTATCTGGCAAATGTTATTAATGTAAATGCATATCAACACAAACATATTCTATAGTTTTTGTATGTACATCAGTTTGGTTTGATGTAAGAGATACAGAACACTGTAGCTCCCCTTAAAGATAAAAGAAGAAAGGAAGAAAAAAAAAATTGCATTTACACTGGTATGAACTCACAAGAGCATGCTGCTCGAAAAGGTCAGCTCTGACAGAAGGCTGCAAATCTGTACAAAGATAAAGAAGGATGTAATGAGTGGCTAGTACCATCGTAAAGGCCTCATTTTTTGTGTCTCTAAGCAACAGTTTGTTTTCTACTTTTTTAACAAGAGTGAGTCAGATACATTGAAACTATTTTCTGGGCAAACTGCTATTCACTGGGATCATGCTGAAGAAAAAACTGCCCATCACTCAGTTTTAACCAACAAAATTTTGTTGTCTGAGCTCTAAGTAGACATTATGTGGAAATTACAGCTGCTTTCCTTCAATATTTGCTTCACCTAAGTGCCCAGAGCTCTTCCCAAATGCCCCTCAAACTGTTTTCAGTTTGTGAATATCAACACTTCTTCCATTTCCAAATCCCCTATTATTTGTTATTTATGTGCCTATCTGCTCTATTTGCCTGTAATTTGTTTCAAAGAAATGTGATTACACATTGACACTACACTTAGTTTCTTGTTTTTCTACACATTTCGCTCAGGAGTCATGCTGCCTAATCTCACCTCACAATCTCTCACTATTTACCCACTCTAAGGCTTGAAATAGCTAAGAATGAAGCTTGAAAACCAGCTTTATAACATACAAATATCACATGTTAAGTTAGGAAAAACAAACAGATGAATCTTATAATGATTAATTCCTTCTCTACAACTGGAACATTCAGAACCATTTGGCAATGGTGACTTATCGGTTAGGGCTCAGAGCTAATCAGGTTTTTAATTTCTTAACATTACAAAGAACCAAATAAAGAACAATTTGTCTAATGGTGCAGTCAGGCTTTTGCAGGGTGTGGGTAATGGCACTAAACAAATATAGACTGCATTTTACATATCTGTCAATGGATTTATGGAAAATATTGGCAGATAATGGGCAACAGATAGCATGGTGTACCAATGTACATATGCTATGTTGTAATTGCCAATTATTGAATAATTACTGTATAAAATATTACAACTTTTCAGTTAAACAGCTGAAAAATAAAAGCTCAACGTCCTTATTTACAAAACATATTTACCCAGCGGGTTTTTCGAAGTAAAAGTCATTTCTCTTTTTTTTTTTTTTTTTTTTTAGTATGATATAAATACATTCTATAAAGTATCTTCTCCAAACTGTCACCACAAATTTGGATGCAGTAGATTTTAACTTTACCTTTAATTGGGAAATCCGATCCAACATGACAATGCCTCTGTGCACAAAGCCAGCTCCATTAAGATTTACATGGGTTGGAGTGGAAGATCTTGAGTGGCTTGCAATGGAGCTCTGACCTTAAACATACTAAGCACCTTTGGGATTAATTGAAACACTGACTGCACCTTAGGCCTCCTCACCTACATCACTACCTGGCTTACTAGTAACATTCTTGTGGGTGAATGATCACACATCTCCACAATCTATATATATATATATATATATATATATATATATATATATATATATATATATATATATTATATATTATATATATACTTATTGAACTTAAAAATATTTTCATTGATTCATTTATTGCCTCATGGTAATCTTTAACTTTTTACAGATGTTAAATTAAAGCACTATATAGTAAGCTATTGTTCCCAGATGGCCACCTATGATCATCTTGATGATATAAAGTGCTGGTCCACAAGTGCTGCCATTGGGCTCCTGGTGTTATTTACTGCAAAGGACTTTTATAAATGTAACTCTAGCCAAAGATGCAATCCTCTTGGGTCAAATTGACCTGAGGTCCTTTCAGCCTGCCTTCCAGATAACTATACATTCAGGCACCTGGGCTGAGCTTGGTTTAACATCTACTGTTATTAGAATTGTTTTTTTTGCATAGTTCTGACTTTGAACTATTGATGTACATGGTTATTTTTCCAGTCACTTTTGATTGCTATGTATGCAGTAGCATGGGAAGGAGGAGTAGACTGAGCCCTTTAAGTGCATTATGGACGGGCAGCCAGTGTTTAACTAACACTTGTGCTCATAAAAATATGTGGCACAAATGAATGCAGAAGAAAGGTCTTAACGGGTTATATACTGTACTTTGTAGCCAGCATGCTTAGTCATGTGCATGAATGTGATAAGAAACATCAGCAATCCATGCCTGTCTTTTTTTAATGCATTTAAAGCAGATCTAAGGCCCCAGTAAGGGACACTGTCACCATCTGCTGTTACAATGCAAACTTGTTTTGTGAATCTTAATTGGCTTTTGCCGGATATAAAAATAACAGGGCCATGCTGATTCTTTTATGTCCCTTATTAAAAGAACAAGGGAACAGATGCATGTACATGTGCCCAGGCTACTGCTTGGGCATTTTATTGTGACTGCAATGATAAAACACATAATTAGGTAGACAGTGTTCAGTGTTGGATTCCAATTGCCTACCCCCATCCATCAATCCTATATATACTGTATATATATGTGTGTGTGCGTGTGTGTGTATTGTAATGTGTCTTTATTGGGTAAGTAAGTAAAAACATGGTGGACATGAGCAATTTAATATTTATACTCTTCCCTCACGTCTGTAATTGTTGTAGTTGTTCAGGGTAGATATGTGCAGTGAACTGAACATACAGCAATGGCCGTCTAGCAGTGCAGAGAGAATACTTTAACTCCTGCCCCATTGATTCTTCAATCTGAGAAGTACATGCAGGAACTGACAGAAGGTGGAGTGGAGGAGAAAGAGAGAGTCTGGCACAAAAGGTGGCAAAAATCAGGAGTGTGTGTGTGTGAGAGAGAGAGAGAGAGAGAGAGAGAGAGAGAGAGAGAGAGAGAGAGAGAGAGAGAGAGAGAGAGAGAGAGGCAAAAGTTCAGAAATAAAGGTAAAAATCCCTGAAAGTCACTGATGACATTGAAATTAATGTAAATACATACATACATAAACACTTACTCATATACATGCATCTCATGCATGCATTAATTTAGCTGCCATTCCTATGGAATAATAACTTTATTCCATATCATATCCATTTTTCTAGAATAATACATTTTGCTATTCATAAACAGTAGAATTTTTCAAATACAGAGACCACAATGTTAATTTCTTAACCCTCAATAAATCTTTTTATTAAATCTAAAAGCTAACATAATGTCTTATTAAACGTTTTGTTGTACTTAATGTAACAAAAATGATTAAAAACAGTGATAAGTTACTCTTTTTTAATGGTTAAATCTAAAATGACATTCTGTCAGGCATAGAGCAATAAATGTCTAGGTGCACTCTATACACAATGTTATATCATACAGAGTAATCAAAGCCCAGCACTGGATTTATGACTACAATGTTAAAAGCATCCTCACAGGGTATCAATTTTGAATTTATCACTAGGGAGTTTTCTATGTGTAGTGAGCATATGCGATGAAAGTACAGTCATAAAGGGGTTTGTTCTACCTATGTCTTGACACTTTTTTTCTTTTTTTTTCTACATGCATCTCAGTTAGCAGGGGTTTTAATGTAAGAGGGATCAGTGAATCTGACTACCCTTAGGTAAATTGGGGGCCTGTGGGGTTTGGATTAAAAGGTTTGAGGTAAGTGTTTGAAGCAGATATGCCTTTGTGGCTTCCAAGTAGTTAAATAGATGTGATAAGAAAGCAAAAAAATAAAGGTTTGTGATAACAGGACTTCTATAGGCTCATGTATATTAAAATGCTGCCAAAAACTAAATATAAAAAAAGAATTCAACTCCAAATGCAATTTACTGCAACTGTCTTACCTCTTATCATACAAGCCAGTCTCACTATTAAGGTGTTACTCCATATTGCATTGGCTGGCAAAAAATAAAATAAAAGTAATAACAACACTTTGGTGACAAAAAGGAACGAATGCAGATAAAAAGCATAGGCAAATGAATACAAATGATGGCTGAAGAAGGGTGGGAAAGCCATAAATCAGGTATGGATTAATATCTGAGACAGGCTCCTGCTCCTCTCATTAAATTAGAGAGGCTTGAAGTGAGAACCATTATAATAACAAACTCGGCTCTCCTCTTCTAAGTTAATCATACACTCAGTCAGTGTCATCTGGGTGGGACAGATCAGGTAGACCTTCTGTAATGCTGAGTGAAGGATGGAGGTGATGATGCAAGGGGGTTGGAGTGGAGGACGAAGGACTTTAGAGCACTTCGGTTCCCTTAAATGCCAGCCCCTGCCCTCCATGAGAGCCCTTATCTAGAACACTTAACCTTCATCCATCACTCAGCATCTGGGAGCTATAAATATACATTTTATGGAGCAGATGAAGCTTTCTTAGACCTTGGGCGAATTGAGTTGTGAGTCAAATGTCATGTCAGGGGAGCAGCAGAGGTCTTGTTCAGGTGTTGAGTCATACGCTGATACTTTGCTTAACAGGAAATGGCGTTGATTCTCTTGTTTAAGATTCACTCATTACACTGGCCCTTCTTGGAAACCAGAAGAGGGGTGTATTTTGCATCTGATATAACCTGGTCCTAGCTCTCTGTCGTTATATATGTTTTGCTAATCTTAATTTCTAGATAATTGTCTACACAGCCCCTTCCAGTCTCTTATAAATGGGCAGACCTGATAATAATTATCCAGCCCAAGTCTACCTTTTATTTTTTTAAACCTATAATACAGCCCAATTTGACCAACCATAGCTTCTCTGTACTGACAACCAGTAGTGGAACATCTCCTGGTTGACCGACCAGCAGCCACTGGCTGTTTTCACCTCTTTATCATGCATTATGCTACTATTCTTATGGCATCAGCATGATTTATAAAGATTTACTTGAGTGAAAGTAGATATACTAGGTAAAAAAGGACTCCAGTAAAAGTAAAAATGCTCCCTTTAAACTTTAACTTGTGTAAAATTACAAAAGTATTTGTCTTCAAATATACTTAAGTATCAAAAGTATTATGATTTATAGCGCCTAAAATGTCTTATTATAATTTTTGTCACAAGACTCTTTGTATAATCAACTCAGTTTATGTTAAAAGACTCTAATGTTACTCTTAGCACACCAATCTATTAATAGAATGATATTAATAAGTCAAACACTGATTGATATTTAGAACAATTATCATGAGCCTAAAGCCTTCTTTTTAACTACTTAAAAAAAATACTGGCAAATAACGCCACAGGTGTTGTATCAAGTTACAGCCAGGAGTTTCTTCCATCATTTATTACTTTCATAATGTTCTGCTTGATGTTAAACTGATGAACTGTATGTTTGTGCTACAGCAAGTAGATACCACCAAGTGGCAATCAAAAGAAGTTTAAAACAAAATCCGCTCATAGACAAAAAGGAACGAATGATATTGCAAAATGTAGTTAAGTAAAAAGATATTTGACTTTAAAATTTAGTAAAGTCTCCCCAAATGGAAATACATCAGTAAAGTAGAGATGCGTAAAAAAGCTAGTGTACTTAAGTAATTACTTTTAATTACATTGACATTACATTGTTACTGTCCACCACTGGTAGCCACACATGCTTTGTTACACCAGTGATTATCCAAACAAGGTAAAACAAAGTTTATTTAAGTTAATTCTTTCCAGGAGAGAATACCAGAAAGTGGCTATTTTCCATCCACTAGAGCTTCATAAGTTTTACAGTAAAAAAACCCCAAAACAATTAAAGGTATCCAAGTTATCCAAGAATATTCTCACAGTTAACACTTAACACTGTCTTAACAAATACATGCTAATTGTACTTCTGCTGGAGTGTGGTTTCCATGCCATGTATTGGTGTGTATCTGTTGTCAGGGTAACTGAGGAGCAAGCTTGCATAATTGGGAGCCAGGGCAAAGGGCCCGAAGTCACTAGAGAATTCTACACATGGCTTTTCTTGTGGGCGTCACCCATGTGATGGCCTCTTTTTCCCTAGGATCTAACAGAACAATGTGAAGGCCAATGCAGAGGATTCCATTGAGTAAATGAGTCAGTGTTTGTTTCTATGCTTGAATCTGAACCAGGGGGGGATTTGGCATCAGTCCTGGCTCTTGTGTTGGATGCATAGTGTTGGCGAGCGAAACAATGTGCTCTAAAAAGACAAGACCCCGCATAGTGGAGAGAAGTTAGTCGACATGCACACAACTATTTTAGTTTTCTTTTGTCAATGGAATGAGAATTTTGGCCTTTCGACTTTGAGCTGCTGAGAATTTGAGTAACTGCGTCAGGGCTCTGAGGTGCTACAGCTGAATTTATTTTTGTGACATAGATAGAAAAAAGTTTAAGAGAAAGTTGGAGAAAGTGAGGAGGCCAAATGAGGTAGAAAGAAAGCAAAGGATATAGAGAATAAAGAAAAATTACAAACAGGCAGGCAGGTGACCCGTGGTGCCGTTGCTCAGCAAGCGCTTGAGTTACCTTTGGATTTGTCAAGGGATAGTGTGGCAAGAGGCCATAATCCACCTGCCATTTGCCTCTGACAGAAACACTGCTCCCTACTTAAACACAGAGTGCCATTGGAGCAGAACAGCTAGCCTTATTCCGCTCTCTTGCATACATTCCAGTGTCCACCCTCTAGAGAAGCTGGGAGGCAGAAAGCAGGAGAAAGAAAAATTGTCCATCACCTCCATCTCTCCAGGAAGGGCCTCGGCGGAGCAACGATTGATTGGTTCATTTTGGTTGGAAAAGTGGATCCCTGAAAACGAGTTTCCTCAGACTCCAGTGACAGATGAGCTATTGATTAGTTGTTTACAATCTGAGGGTGCACTGCCCTGACAGTGCATGATAGAGCTCATAATGGTGTGTCCCACAGGTGCTCTGTGGTGTGTTAGGGTTAAACTTCAAGGTCTATGGATGTACAATTAGGGTGGAAAGCACATTCCACCTGACCCCAGCACTCTGAAATGGCACGTAGTGGAAAATCAAACGAATATGTAAAAGAGACCTATAAATCTAGGGTTAAGAGTCGCTTTTTTGGTCAGATCAGTGTTAATTTGACCCAGCCTAATGATTGAGATCATCATCAGAGAGTGGACTACTCCCAGGTGACCTGCTGGTATCATTTTTCTATCGATTGATTTTTAATCTGGGCTTGTCTGATCAGTGAAGCAGGGAGTTAAGAGAGTTTTTTTTCTTAAGCTCGTATCAGCCAGCCATGCTCTGGGCATGGTTGCAGTAACCTTTACTATTGATTTGAGCAGATTCCCTTAAATGTCAGGTTCAAACTCCAGGTCACATGGTTATCAGCAGACATTAGCCGGCTTGCTTAACACTAAGCCCTTCAGATTCCTTGGTGCCACCGATAATTATGAAATGTCATCTTTGTATGCGGGGCCTATCCAATTAAGGTTATTAGCATTTGATGGTGCGCCATGACCCTACCTTGCTTGAGATGTATTAATCAAGGCGCTCTAATGTGTCATGCTGCTGCTCCTGCCTGTTATCATTCACTGACATTACAAAGAGTTTGCTCATCAAAGTCAAATCAGCCATGACATGAGTTTATTTTATTCTTTAATTCACATTTACCGCTTTCTTCTCTTTTTGTGCATAAATCCTTTGAATGCAAAAGGCTAACTGAAAGAACTGAAAGAAGTGATTTGATGTTAGGTCACGTTATCAGAGAAGGAAAATTTGATAGAGCACAAGAGCTTAGTAAAGCCCCACTCTAAATACATAAATAATGCTTACTTTCCCTCTCACTCTTCTCCTTCCACAGGCATGTGCACTGTTCATTTATTGTCTCAATAAAGCCTGTCTGCAGGTCTCTGCGACGGTCATCAGTCACAGAACGTCTTAACTGGGTCAAGACCGCAGGGGCCCATGAGATCGCTTCTGCCTGTTCTCTGTCTTCAAAGCATCAGCTACAGCTGGCTCTCTGCTATCGTTTAACACCTCCGAGAACAGTGCAGGAGAATCTGTAGCATGCATCAGAATGTGTCCAAGCCCTAAGTTGAACAATGAAAAAATAGTGCAGTAAAAGACAAAAAATCTACAAATATAGATCATTATGTACAGGACAGTGGGTTGCATTGGCGCTCCACACCAGCAGGGTCCTCTATTCTGAACTCAAGTCATTGGCATTGTGGAGCTGCCTATGTTTTTAATGTGGGTTTTCCTGTTTTTTTCTACCTCCCGCAAACATGCTTGTAGTGGCCTTAGGGGTGAATGAGTGCATGGATATATGTGCTGTCATCCTATACAGGGGGTATTGTTGTCTTACAGTATGTCTCACATGTTTTTGGCATTAATTCAGGATCCACCAATAGGATCCTAATAGCAGTAAAGCAGCAACTGAAGATGAAGGGTTAATCAGTTGAAGTAAACTTGCGCATAATTTTATCTGAACACAATATTTGGCAGTGAACCTAATTTAGAAAAAAAATGTTATCTAAAAATGTTAATTTATCCAAGAGACAATTTTTAAATGAAGAGCAAGATTTTTAATAATATAGAAATCTTCAACACCATTTGCCTCTTGATCAAATAATAATTGGGATCTTTTCTACTTTGCAAATTAAACACAAGTTGTAATGTATTGTACTTTGTAACAATATTATTACTGTTCTTAGCAAAGTACTTGGATCACATTTCATTACACAGAAGATTGGTACCAATATAGTACTGTCTGATTTTACACAAAGAATTTCAGTAAGCCCATACCCCAGCCATTAGGATTGCACAAGCCAGTGCACGCTTAGTGCCGGTCCCAAGCCTATTTTTTTTTTTGGGAGGGTTATGTTGAAAGGGCATCCAGCATAAAACATGCGCCAAATCAAATATGCGGATCACGAAAGAGAAATTTATACCGGATCTGTCGAGGCCCAGGTTACCAACGACCACCACATCTATTGTTAGCCAACAGGGTAGCTGTGGAAATTGGGCTACTGTTGGCCAAAGGAGGAAAAGGAGAGGAGGAATACATCTACAGAGACAGCAGGGAAAGTAGAAGTGGAAGAGAGTGGGGTTTTGGGTTGGTACTTTAAATGTTGAAACTATGACTGGTAAAGGGAGAGAGATAGCTGATATGATGGAGAGGAGAAAGGTAGATATGTTGTGTGTTCAGGAGACCAAGTGGAAAGGGAGTAAATCCAGGAACATTGAAGGTGTAGGGGTGATCCTGAAGAAAGACTACAGTAAGAGTGTAGTAGAGGTGAAGAGAGTTTCTTACAGGGTGATGAATGTGAAACTGGAAGTCAAAGGGGTGATGATAAATGTCATCAGTGCTTATGCTCCGCAAGTGGGTTGTGAGATGGAGGAAAAAGAAAAATTCTGGAGTTAGATGAAGTAGTGGAGAGTGTAGCTAGGAATGAATGAGATTGGGGCAGATTTCAATGGCCATGTAGGTGAAGGGAACATACTTGAGTACAAGGAGTACAAGGAGATGGAGCATCAGGTGAAAAGGGATGTGGCTAAAGAAAAGGTTAAAGGCATATAAGGAGCTCTATAAGAAGTTTGACACTAAGGAAGGAGAAAAGAAAATTTATGTGAGCAACAGTATGGTTTCATGTTGAGAAAGAACACTACAGACCAAATATTTGCTTTGAGGATGTTGATGGAGAAGTATAGAGAAGGTCAGAAGGAGTTGCATTGTGTGTTTGTGGATTTAGAGAAAGTGTAGGACAGGGTGCTGAGAAAGGAGTTGTGGGATTGTATGAGGAAGTCTGGTGTGTCAAAGAAGTATGTGAGGGTGGTGCAGGACATGTATGAGGACAGTGGGACAGCAGTCAAGTGTGCAGTAGTAACGAAAGACTGGTTCAAGGTGGAGGTTGGATTGCAACAAGGATTGGCTCTAAGCCCTTTCCTGTTTGCAGCGGTGATGAATGTTTGCAGTGGTGAAGGTTGAAGGACGAGGTCAGACAGGAGTCTCCATGGACTATGATGTTTGCGGATGATATTGTTATTTGTAGTAAGAGTAAGGAGCAGGTTTAGAAGATCCTGGAGAGGTGGAGGTACGTGCTGGAGAGAAGGGGAATGAAAGTCAGTAGGAGTCAGACAGAGTACATGGGTATGAATAAGAGAGAGGGCAGTGGCGTGTATATGGGGTATCTTGGTAAACATGTGATATATCGGTAGGAGAATGCTGAGGATGAAGCCGCCAGGAAGGAGGAAAAAAGGAAGGCCAAGGAGGTTTATGGATGTGTGAGTGAAGACATGCAGGTAGTTGGTTTGAAAGATGCAGATGTTGAGGACAGAGTAGTATGGAGACAGATGAGTCGCTGTGGCGAACCCTAACGGGAGCAGCCTAAAGAAGAAGAATTTCAGTAAGCCCATATTTTTGATATACTATGTGAGGATGAATCATGTAGGAGGAGTTAGCACAGGAATGAACTGGCTAATTCACAGCTGTATCTAATTAAGTTTTTAACCCAATGTGTCACGTCTCAAGAGCCTGTGCATGCAAATCTGTGTAATCATAAGAAAGAGTTTTTGCCTACTCACAGTGTTTACCCAAGGAAAAAAGTACCATATGGTAGATCTGGCAACAGATTTTATTAATAATATTATGTAATATACAAAATATGAGTGTTTGCTTAAAAAGATTGCCTTTTCTTAGCCTGCAAACTTGTGGTTAGGATTTTAAACAGAAGTCATAGGAAGTCCATGAAGTGTTTAAATTCCTTTCAGAAAATGTCAAGGAAGACATTTATTTGTGCTTCATCTTGGTCAGGGTTACAGTGAATCTAAAGCCTAGCATGTGAAACTGCATGTTAAGCTGGAATACACTCTAAATGGAGTGGCAGTCTGTCTTAGGACACAATACTACAAAAAGTCACACAAGTCCACGAGTGCATTGACAAGACAAAAAATATGCCATCAATTCTCAATTTTCTCTATCCATACTTCTATACTACTATAAATTTCACATTTTTTAAACAGGGCAAAAAGAGGAGGTTTCAAAACCTTTATGAATCAATGTGCTATTTAATAACAATGTGTTATTTGCTTAATCAGGCTAATTAAAGTAATAGATTTTTGAGAATCAGGAGGCGAGCAGAAGAAACCCATGTAGGTAGAACATGACACAACACAAAATAATGTGAATAAGTCGGATACAGTATATTTAATTTCATTAAATTTTTTATTATCTTATTTATATTATAGTAATAATTATAAGAAAATGTTTTTTTTTTGTAGATTTCGATGCATTTCCTTCTATTTAATATACGTCCTATTACCTTTCAGTGAAGTAAGCTCTAACAGCCTGTACAGGACACTATCCCATGTAATACTGTATGTAATTGAGTCAGGATGTTTGATTATTCTAGTATATGCACTGTGTGCAGTTTCAGCAGTTCGCCAGTAAAAGTCCAAGGGCAGCTGTGCAGCTGTATTGCCCCCACAGACTCCGGTTATTAAATGATCTCTGTCAGCATGGCTCATGTTCTAGCTGACATTTCCACTGCTGGTTTACAGCGTCTCCCGGCTGCAGAGGTAAGAAATGTCAGCGCACATCTGTGAGTCCGTGATATCACTCAGAGCTGGGGCCAAGCGCACCAAGGCCTGGTGGGAACTCGCGGCCCCACCGAGAGCATCACAGCCAGACGGAGTCTCCACAAACAAACACCAGCATGCCAAATGCTGCTGCCAATTAGGGCTCGGCCTGGCATTTAACAAAAGGCTGCGAGGATAAATGCTTTATCCCTCAGAGCAGGGGGCGGTTTCCATGATTAAACTCGAAGTGATTGACAGCAATTAGGCTAGATTTATTAGTGTAAAGTTTAGTTTGGTTTTTACACAAATAATGTTGTATGTGACAACACAACAGATGAAGTCACTGAGCAACAGCATAGTAAATACCAAAGTGTTATTTTGCATGGTCTTTGGAATGGCAGATTATGTCACAAGAAATTAGCTTTGTTTTTATTTTTTATTTTTTGTGAAGCCAAATCTTTTTTAAAGGTTGCAAACAGCATTTGGAGCGCAGCTTCATCAATGCAGCCAGAGCAGAATAATCAGATGAGAAACATGCAGTGGAGTGTAAGGATCTGGGATACTGCTTACTGAGTAATTATGCAGTCTGAGGTGGAGTTGATATCTATTTTAGTTCCTATGGTGCTTCTCTTGTCTCTCCAGGTGAGGGTCTCTGACACGTGCTGCTCTCCAACTCGGGAACATGACTAATTGGGCCGCATTCTGTCCTTTAAGAAACATGAAAGACGACGCTGTTCGACTGGGCCGCATATTATTTATTAAATTTATTGTCCTGTGGTTAAAGCTTTGTTTTTTTGGGGGTTTTTTTTTGTGAGGTGTACATGTGTGTAGGGGGTATTTCATGCTGCAGTGCTTAGAACCAGGACAGAAAAGGCAGCAAAAAATGAAATGAAAATGCAAAAGTAGTTTGGGGGCAGGGGGCCACCGGTAATGCCTGGTCGTGTTGGAAAAGATCCGTGTGAAATTAAGACACACTGAATTTTCTTAAAAGGCTCTTTGAGCTGTCATTAGGTGGTGGAGGCGCTGCTGAGAATGTTAATGGTGTGTGTGTGGGGGGGGTGGTTACTGTGTCTTACACACACTGGCCATTGCATCCCCCTTTTTCAGTGTCAAGCTGTACTGCCAACTCGACTTGCGGGAAGGAACACTTCTTAAATGTAGATATGAAGATGAGACATTTAACGTGCTTATGAGAATTTAATTACGAAAGAGTGCAGGCTGACATTTAAAAAAATAAAATAAAATTCCTGTTGCCAGAGTGGCACTCGACGTTTGACAAAAGGATGCTGATGCTAAACAAAAATGCTAAAGAAAAACCTTACGATCCGGGTGCTGATTCCGTCATCCTTCAGAGCAGAGATTGTGAATATTGTGAACATGAACAGAATGCCGATGCAGCACTTTACCAGATCAGATGCATTATTAGATAAACAGCCGTGATCAGATATGGCCTGTAGAGTTGAGCTCACGCACTCTGTATCCTGACAGGCCTGTGCTTTCCACTGCATTAGGTTGGATTTATAACTCAGGGTTGCAGGCTGTTGACATGAGCAAGATATAGCATTTGGATGAGATAGTGTCCCGCACAGAGTGTAATGACGTTATTCCTTGTCCTATCATGGCCAGATGAACAGTGTGCTCAAGTCCTGTCCGGATACGAATTATGTCCAGGTTGTTTTTATTTCACTATGGCTTCAGATCTCACCGCTCATGCAACTAGGACGTGACTGGATACTCAAACAGCTGCCTTCATAAGCTCTGTCATGACGGTATTGGTTAAAATGTTCTCGCAGAGGATCAAATTAGCTGGCCGTTGCATGCCGTTGATTTATAACATCTGAGAAATGTCTGGGGTTTCTAGAGTGTAGGTGCCCTCCACTTGTTTTATGGTCAATTGGATGAATAATTGGGGCTAACAGGCTATCAAAATCCAATTCACACACAGAAACACTCAGGGAGGACATATTATCTAATTAAATGGATCACTCCTCGTTTCTTTATCACTCTTCTTCGTGTGCTAATTCAGCAGTCATACAAATGAGGAGAACTGATGGCTTCATCAACAGGAAATAGAGAACGAAATGTGGTTAGATGCTTCTGTCCTAAGTATTGCTTCAATACATGCACCACACGTTTACTATCAAAATGCATGAACTTAAAATACGTTTTCAGGATTATGTGATTAATTTTTTTATCTTTTTGGATCCTGATTTTATCACATCTGTATTATTTTATGT